>NW_010333901.1:0-12706 GCF_000700745.2 Antrostomus carolinensis
TTGCTCTGCCAAGATATTCTCTACACTGGTTGCTAACTGTATTCAAAGTGAAATATTAACAGAAATTATTCTGCAATTTTAAGTATATGCCCTGGAACAATCTGAATCAAGATTCTATTCTTTTTTTCCTCAGTCACAGATAAGAGGAGATTCAAATTAGGATATCTAGCTCCCTTTACAACACTTTTTCAGACATGAAGGTCTTCTTTACTCCCCTTTTGGCAAAAATAAACTGTAACAGCCATTCCATTACCCATAATCTAAACAGTACACTAATGAAAACCATTTCACCCAAGAGACAACTCTACATACTAATTCTATTTAAGCTTTCTGTGTAAAAATTTTCATTTTATTTTGAGCTAGCAAGTGGCTCTGAGAGCAAACATATGAAACTGAAGTTGTCATGAGAGAACAGGAAACCTAACCACCCCAGCCATATCATCATTGTGGGTGTGTCATCTCCTTTGCCTTTAAAAACCAACCAAACAACCAAACAACCAAACAAACAAAAACTCTGAAAAAAAACCCCACCCAAGTCTATAATTTTCATTCGTTATTTTGTATCTGAGGTTTACTAAGCAGAACACCAGTTTATCAACAGTGGTATAAAAATTACAATTTCGCTGTGACAAAATTAGTACCAAGTCTCTGCCTTACATATTACAGGACTTTTCTACTCTTTCCTTTCTCACTCCTTATGCACATCACTGGTTAGCATGATCAGCCACCTGAGAGCAACAGATGCTTCCACAGTACTTCAGGGACATTGCCATTTTGTCAGGTTTACAGGTCTACTTTAAAGCACTGCAGAGAAAAACACCATGCATAGTTTTGCAGTTGAGTCTGCTGCTGTCTCCACAGAGAGGCATGCAGAGCATGATTCCTCTTGCTGTCAGGGATTAGTACTAGGAACACTCTGGGCAAACAGCCCAGAACAGCAGCAGGTTGGGGGTGAGCTACTTGCTACTAAGCAAACCTAGAAAAAAACATGTCCTCTATGCCACCACTTGTGAAACGCTGGAGCCTGACTGGTCATTAATGTATGTTAACACCATATGGTGCGTACTAGACGTGACAACTTGTTGTAGGTGGTGGTGTCATTGCTTAGAGAAGGTCTTATGTACTTGTGCACGAAGTGTCACTGTATGACGAAGGAGAAAGACAGTTTAATCTAAGAAGTAGGATAAATACCAGTACTATTCAATATATTCATTAAGGACCTGGATGAGGGAACAGAGTGCACTGTCAGTGAGTTTGCTGATGATACAAAGCTGGGATGAGTGGCTGACATGCCAGAAGGCTGTGCTGCCATTCAACGAGACCTGGACAGGCTGGAGAGCTGGGCAGGGAAAAATTTAATGAAATATAAGGACAAGTGTGGAGTCTTGCATCTGGGCAGGAACAACCCCAGGTTCCATAATAAGTTGGGGAATGATCTACTAGAGAGCAGTGTAGGGGAAAGGGATCTGTGAGTCCTGGTGGAGAGCAGGATGACCATGAGCCAGCACTGTGCCCTTGTGGCCAGGAAGGCCAATGGCATCCTGGGGTGCATTAGAAGGGGTGTGGTTAGTAGGTCAAGAGAGGTTCTTCTCCCCCTCTACTCTGCCCTGGTAGAGTACTCTGCCCTGGTGAGGCCACATGTGGAATATTGTGTCCAGTTCTGGGCCCCACAGTTCAAGAAGGACAGGGAACTGCTTGATAGAGTCTAGCACAAAGCCACAAAGATGATTAAGGGAGTGGAGCATCTCCCTTATGAGGAAAGGCTGAGGGAGCTGGGTCCCTTTAGCTTGGAGAAGAGGAGACTGAGGGGTGACCCTCAGTTAATAATGTTTATAAATATATAAAGGGTGAGTGTCATGAGGATGGAGCTAGATTCTTCTCGGTGACAACCAATGGTAGGACAAGGAGCAATGGGTGTAAGCTGGAACACAGGAGGTTCCACTTAAACTTGAGAAGAAATTTCTTTACGGTGAGGGTGACAGAGCCCTGGAACAGGCTGCCCAGGGGGGTTGTGGAGTCTCCATCTCTGGAGACATTCAAGACCCGCCCGGACACCTTCCTGTGTAATCTCATTTAGGTTCCTGTTCTGGCAGGGGGATTGGACTAGATGATCTTTTGAGGTCCCTTCCAATCCCTAACATTCTGTGATTCTGTGTGATTCTTTGATTCTGTGATAAATCTTTGGAGGTTTTTTCTGTACTAGAGCAAAATGCCTGTTTGCTTCATGCTGTAGGCACATTCCAGTTTGAGTCAGTATAGAGCAAGAGTCCTTATAAAAACTCTGTAGTTTTCCATACATAGAAGTTCTATGTGTATGGTAATGTGGTGATAAATATAGTCCTTTCCATTTCCTAATACTAAAAAAAATAATAATAATAATCTGAGAAAACACTCCATCCACTTATTTCAATCCTTGTGTGAAATATTGCTGTGTCAGAAAACATTTAACTGAGTTTGGAGAGAAATGAGAGCAATTTTTCAGTGAACAATTCAAATTTTATCTAGGCATCAATGACAATTATAAAAATTCAGCCCTTAAGTTTCATCATAAAAGGAAAATTACAAATGGGAAATGTAATCTCCTCTCAACACTAAATTTTTTTGGTGGGGTTCCACTGGGTTTACAGTATCTTTACACATATGTGTATTCTCTTTCATCACCCTTTCTCATCCTTAAGTAATATCCTATAGTGATAATTAATATCTGTTGTGAAGAGATTGCTGTCTTCCCTGGAGTCATTCCTAAAATTATGAACTAAGTGGGGAAAAAAAAAAAAAAAAAAAAAAACCAACAAACAAACTGTACAGATATTATAAAACAATAAAAATAACATCCAGTCTTCAAAGGCAGCTCTTTCACTGAAAGTAGATCTGTATTAGAGCACTCATGATGTTAAGCAAGGCCTGAAATGCAGAATTATTCTGGAAGACAATGCTGCTCCAAGACAATAATAAGAATCCTGCCCTGCAGGAAGCATGTACATTGGCATGACTTCGGCTGTAGCAGAAATTTAGTCTTGGACACAAAGTAATATCAGAAGAAAAATTATTTTCTCTCTAATTTTGCAAATAGACTGGAAGATAAGCCTTTCTCCCATAAAGGAACTCGGAGACTCATGTAAATGGTCTTTTTTTATAACATCACTGAAATCTTGAGGCATGGGCAGAACAATCCTCCCAGCATTATAGAAGAGACAGATTTCTGATTGTTGCACAAAAGAAACTATTACAGTTTTGGTTTATGATTTATACAGTGGATTGATGAAGAACAAAAAACCAATCCAACAGATTACTATGTAACTAGATAATGGACATAGATGGGACAACAGAAACAAAGTGTCCAGAATATGTGTTCACTAAGTATCTGTCTTCTCACATGTGTTTTACAGCACATACTTTTGGAATTTCTTCAGTTTGCCTGCATAGCCTCAAAGCCTTGCATGCTGTTACTCTCAGGATAAAGTGTCCATGGCTTTGTGTGTGTGCTGCCAACACCACTTGTTATTTTCGTTTACTAAATCTGGAGCAACAGCTGATTAGTAGGCTCCTTTATTATTTCTCCCTTTATCTCAATGCAGTACTTTTATAGATATTATATATCCTGTTCTACCTCTGTAATTTTCAACAAACGTTTGCTCTATGCATAAATACCTGTGAGTTTATTACTCTGCATCTTCTTTTGTTAAATGTGAGGTCATAAAATCAACCGACATTTAAGGAATGAACCTGCTGTAGTTTGGTGTAGTGCTGGTCTATGCAATAAATAAAATCTGTTTCAAACAAGCAAGGAAAAAAAGCAAGAAGCAAGGCTGAATTAAGCTACGTCTTTGCTGACTTGGCTGAGACTACAGCAGTGCATTGAACTAGACTTTTGAAAATCATAATTTTCCTTTGATTATTCCAGGCTTGTGCTACCAGCATACCCACCTTCTAATTTGATGCCAGGCAGTTGTTTGTAATCTGCTTTTCTCCCATCACATAAGAGGCACTAATAAAGTTGAAAATCAATGCCTTTCACTTGACCTTAGAAGATCAGCGTATTTTCACTTTTGTTGTTGCCTAATTTCTAAAATCACTTCCAGCCACAATTAAGCAGAGGGCTGAAACCCCTTCCATGAACACCTACCTGTCTGAAACTTCTTACTCACCAAATCTCTTTTACTTATGTGCAGAAATGATGGCAATCTATGAAAGCAAGAGGTAATCTCTTCTTAGTCCTCTTCCTTCTGTCCCACTATCCCAGTCTCTTTGTTACATTTTATCCCATCAGTTCCTGTCAGATTGCTGGTGGAAATATAATCCTCTAATATAGATATACCTCACATCTTAAAGGGCAAAGGTTCTGACCCTTCCTCTGCTGGCTGGCAAAACTTCTTTCCTCCTTAAAGCCTGCTGCACTGAAACTCACATATTGGTGCTCCAGGACCCATATTTTAAATTACAAGGAGTGAGAATTTCTGTAGAAACCATTACACTAACCCGACTGAAACAGGCTGATAAACAGCCGACCTTGTGTGTGTTACTGAATATCTCATGAGGGTAATTTACAATTCCTCAGAGAAAACTGAGGTGAAATAGTCCCTCCCTGTGTTTCCTCTCAGCAAACATATCATGCCATGTCTCAAGAATATTAGCAGCAGTAATGTTTGCCTTCTACAAGTTGCAGCCAGCTGGAATAAACATGAACACTCACACATCTGAGGGTGTCACCTCCCCTGCAGTGTCAGCAGGGCCTGTGTTTGACAGAATGATCACACAGTGAATTCTCTTGGCCATTAAATTTAGGTAGTCCACAGGATGTTTTGTGATATGTGGGGTGATAACTATGCAGTATATATCAACTGATTTAACTGATTTCTCTTCCGTTATCTTCACCTAAATCCATGCAACAAACAGGACCAAAGTATTTATTTTTCATTATATCATGCTGATATTTAAAATTCCTCTCGCATCATGTCAGTGCACATTTCGTATTACTAGTCTTAGGCAACGTATTATATAGCTTTTCTTGAGAGGCAATTCTAGAGAAACTCTTTAAAAAAAAATTCTATATAATCTGCCTCCTTATTTATACTGGAGTATTCCATGCTTTTCTGTCTTAACTTGAATACATATTTTTGTAACACTCTCAGAAGCTTTTGTAGTCTCCTGGATGATCATTTTTGTTTCTGGCAGTTAATACTAAACCATTTGTACAGCAGAAGACAAATTTTAAAAGCAAAGGTAGAGAACCTAATACATTATGTTTTAGACTATGGCAAGGCTGCTAACTGTACTGTACAGCTGTTTTTCATACCCAAATCTTTGCCTGTATTCAGTGGACCATATACAGTGCAACACTAATGCCATTTCATATGTCTGAGGTAAATCCACTACTTATAGAAAATTATGCATATTATTTTAGAAAGAAATTTAGTGACATTCAGTCAAACCTACAATTTTTCCACCTTTCTTTTCACATTCTTATATTTAGGACATAAAAGACACCTATCCCTAGACACAACTACTTGGAAAAGTCCATTCACTAAGTAAATACAGGCAGTATTTTAAATTTCTGTAATTCTCTCTGCAAATGATTAGAAGTCACTAGAAACAGGGATGAACCTGAGGAAATTTTGCTACCTCCCCTTCCATTACTTTTAGTTTTGACCTTATGATTTTGAATGAGTAACATCTGTATCATCAGCAGATACATATTTTCTCTTAATTTCACTGTTTACCTAACATGTGCTGTTTTGTGTTCCAGTCCAGCCTTGTTTTGTTAAGCCAATATCTGCCAATTAGTGAAGGATCATTTCCTTCTGCAACTGTTAACGAGAACAGTTAACCCCTGTATTGCCTAGTAGAGTAATTATGGTCCTGCTAGATACAGCACAGTTTTCACTCTGCTTTGTATACCAGATCAGCTAAGATTTTTATTAATAATAGGATATTTTTATGGTTTAAAGATGAAAAAGTACATTCTGACATGATTTTTAATTGTTCTCTTGGCACAGTATTTTTTCTGAACCATCTAATTGTATTAAAGAACATTTGCAATTATATATATATATATATATATATATGAATCTTGATTAAGCTATTTGAGTTATAACTGCTAATGATGTAATCAACTATTAAGGACACCTTGTACTATGTTAATTCATTTCTTTTTCAGAAGCCCTGCCCAATTTCAGAGAGCACTTCTTTTCCTTCTAAAGGAAGATATTTTCTATTGCTTATTAAAAAAACTCCCAAAATTTAACTATTTGAGCTAATGTTGTCTACAGTGGGTGTCTGTCTCAAGCCAGTGCTTTTGGGGAAAACACAGTCAGAATAGCCATTTCAAAAATAAGGCTGGGCAAATTACATTTTTATAATATCAAATCTCAAATCTGAAATTTTGACAGAGCATACCTTTAAATTCTTGCTGTTTAGCCACTTAAAATTAGGGCTGTGGATTCTAGCTTAAGAGCAGCCATTAAAAAGTCCACCCTGTTGTTCCTCTGAAAAATCAGTCTGTGTTTTTGACTGAGTTGCAAACTGTTAAAAAATAAAATTTGCACATATTCAGATTGTAGCAGTCTAAGTATCTGTGTGCAACAGGCATCCATGCACCCTGTACTGGTTTCAGCTGGGGCAGTTAATTTTCTTCCTAGCAGCTGGTACAGTGTTGTATTTTGGATTTACTAAGAGAATAATGTTGTTAAGACAATGATGTTTTAGTAGTGGTTAGGTAGTGTCTGTAATAAGTCAAGGACTGTTCAGTTTCTCATGCTCTGCCAGCAAGCATGTGCACAAGAAGCTGGGAGGGAACATGGCCAAAACAGTCAACCTAAACTAGCCAAAGAGATATTCCATACCACAGGATGACATACTCAGTATTTAAACTGCGGAGAGTTGGCCAGGTGGGGCGACTGCTGCTGGAGGACTGCCTGGGCATTTGTCAGTGGGTGGTGAGCAATTGCATTGTGCATCACTCATTTTTTTCTCGGGTTTTTTCTCTCTCTCTCTTTGTTACCTTCCTTTTCATTACTATCACTATTGCTATTATTATTACTATTATTAATAATAATATTAGTATTATTAATTTCAATTACTAAACTGTTTTTATCTCAGACGATTAGACTTTTTTGTTGTTTTTTTCAATTCTTCTCCCCAGCCCACGGGGGAGAGGGAGGGAGAGGAGGAGCGAGCAAGCAGCTGCACGGTGCTTAGTTGCTTTGGCTGGGGTTAAACCATGACACACGCTATATAAGTTTATTGTGCATTTACTGTCCTCACTGGAAGCCCAAGCAGCAATACAAGTGTCTCTTCATGTGTTATTCTTGCAGATTAAGTATGCTTGTTGGAGATAGAGACCTGCCCAGAGAAACTATACCTGAAATTCGGAGCAGGAGATGGAACCAACAGAAGGAAAGAGATGGACAGATGTTGAGCTATCTACTGAAATAACCGAGCTAAAGTTAACTTCTGTCAACTATAACAGGTAAATTAAATCCCCCACAAATGAAGATTTTCACTACAATTTCATTATCACAGAAATAGAAGGACATATGTATTGCAAAAAACACTTTACTGTATATGATTTAATGGTGCAGAATATTATTTATGCTATCAACCACCTTTCTCAATATAAATTACTGCATAGATATTACGTAACATGTGTAAGTCTGTTTAATAATTTAGTTTGGTTTAAAATAGAGTATCATCCTTGTAGCAAAGGCTTTCTACTTCAGCAGAGTAACTGAAATGGACCAACTCACTCAAACAAATATTTCCTGAGGAGTCCATAGTATTTGAATGCAAATATTTTGTCTTAGGAAAGTGAAAGAGGCTGATAAAAAAATGAAAATTTACTGAAATAATGGCCTAAAGGCTGGTACAAAACAGAAACTACTATGTTTGCACCAAATAAAAAAACAGGAGAACATCACAGACTCATTGGTATTTAAAGCTTGTTGACACTACAAAGAACTACCAGGGAAAAAAGAAATTAATTTTAAAAGCTGGTAGGACCTGTTGTTTTCTCACTAGAAACTAGTTATTTCTTGCCCAGTTTCAATACATAGCTGATATTGTTCTGCATCTCAGAACTGTTTTTTCCCAGTGGTAACCTATTCAGATTAATCCAAATCATTAATATTGTCATTACCAAGAAGCACTCACTCAGAGCCATGCTTTTAGATTTTACTATTTTACTTGGGCTTGCATTTGATTTTCTAGAGTGCTAGCTGGATGGATCCCCACTGGAATTAGTGCCTTTTTGGGTTGGGTACTGTCTAGAAATAGAAATAGCTCAGTTCTGAAAATTCCTAAAATCACAGATAGAGTTGAAAAATATTTCACAGCCATTGCCAAGAATAGAAATCAAGTCACTTCATTATTCATGTCATGTCTGGATCATGTTACTATACAATGGCCTTAATCAATTAAATCCAGATTTAAACAAAGCATATTGATGAGAGGAATGGGGGGAAAAAGAGAGGTTAGCTGGAATTAGGGACAAAAGTAAATATAATATTTTTATTCTGAAATGGTAAAGTACCCAGAATTTTTAAAATACCCTATGGCTTCCAAATATTTGTCACGAAAGAAGTTTCATTTTTTACTCTAATAGCATGAACTGAAGAGTGATCTGTGCTGAAAAAGATAAGCCAAGCTGTAAAAGAATATCTGACCTATATCCACCTAGATCTAGGCATTCTTACATGCATTTACAATATCAAGTCCCTAGATCTGTCATTTTATCCCAGTCCTAGTCTACAGGAACTGTACTCATATGAAAATAACTTCAAGGGTTGATGAATTCTATGCAGGTCATACAGAAATATACCTTACTGTGTAGGTGACTTGGGCAAAGATTTCTGTTCCAGAAGACCCTGGTGTGAGAATTACAAGTAAACTTTAAATCTATGAGACTCTTTACAGAATCAAAGAATCACACAGAATCACAGAATGTTAGGGATTGGAAGGGACCTCAAAGGATCATCTAGTCCAATCCCCCTGCCAGAGCAGGAACACCTAAATGAGATCACACAGAAAGGCGTCCAGGCGGGTCTTGAATGTCTCCAGAGATGGAGACTCCACAACCCCCCTGGGCAGCCTGTTCCAGTGCTCTGTCACCCTCACCGTAAAGTAGTTCCTTCTCAAGTTTAAGCGGAACCTCCTGTGTTCCAGCTCACACCCATTACCCCTTGTCCTATCATTGGGCATCACTGAGAAGAGACTGGCTCCATTCTCATGACATTCTCCCTTAACATATTTATAAATATTAATGAGATCACCCCTCAGTCTCCTCTTCTCCAAGCTAAAGAGACCCAGATCCCTCAGCCTTTCCTCATAAGGGAGATGCTCCAGCCACTTAATCATCTTTGTGGCTCTGCGCTGGACTCTCTCAAGCAGTTCCCTGTCCTTCCTGAACTGTGGGGCCCAGAACTGGACACAATACTCCAGATGTGGCCTCACCAGGGCAGAGTAGAAGAACAGAGTAGCTGTTTCTTTAGCTTGAAAAATCTATGAAATTCTTTAACTGTAAAAACGAAAAACCAAACCAAACAAAAAAAAAAATCAAAAAAACCCACCAAACAACAACAAAAAATCAAACCACAGACAAAGAAAGAAACAAAAACCAAACACATTCTCATAAGTTGAGATAATGGATCAATGACAGCAAGAATAATTTCTGGCACATTTTTTTAGAAGCACATAGATGCATTTGAAAGACAATAAAAAAACCAAACACTTCCTCTTATAGTTAGAAGGGCTACTATCTCCATTTAATACTATACTTCACAGAGCTTCTAAATTGTTAGAACTTCTGAAAATCTGCATGTCAGCAAGCCTGATGTCATGAAGGAAACTCCTGCTGTCCTATTTCCCACTGAGACCAGAAGCTGAATGCAAGAGTTCACAGGGGAAGGTTTTCATTTGTTTTTCTTTCCATTAGATTTCAGAGGATCCCAGCTTTTACTTAGCCAAACCTGTGAAATAAACCCAAACTGAGGACAATTTGTGGTTTGCCTGTCACACAACTGATAGGAGTTTATGTAAGGTCAAGCTCAAGCATTTGCTAAAATGTAGTGACAGTGAAAGAGCTTTGCAGCTTTATTTAGGTTTTTCAAACACATCTGTCTGCTTCAGATGTGAAGAAAAGATTTAAAACAAGAAGCAAGGCTAATGCATACAGATCTGATTGACTAAGCAGGTAGAAAGCCTGAAACAATAGCTGTGCTACATTAGTTCCTGCTTCATGCCAGTGATATTTACCAGTCACCGATAATGATACTTTAAATATCAGCATTGTTAAATATTTTGTTACACATCAAAACACATCATGGAAATCTGTAACAGTAAGAGATGCAAGAAAGAGAAAGTCAATGTTCTCAACTTCATAAAAAGTTTTGGTAAAAAGCCACAAGAACATCACCAACACAAGAGAGAGGATTTCCTGCAGTGGTTCACAGGTAAGAAAGGTTCACCACAAACTCTGTGGTTTTCAGGTCTGACCTGAGCAATTGTTTGAGTGTTCAGGTGATTTCTCCTGCCAGAAGTTTGGATTGCCAGAATGGATTTGGATTATCACAACCCTGTTGTATACAGGTCCAGCACAAGAACTCTACCTGAGTGTTTAAGATTCAGCACAACTCAAACCTAGCTATTCAGCACAATTCAAATCTATTTCTTGAAAGAGAAAATTATTGAGAGCTTAATAGAAAAAAAGGAAGTCAGTGACAAATTGTCCTACTTCAAACATTAAAAGCAATTTTTGTAGACGTTTCCATAAATTTTCAAAATTTTTGTAAATTTAAAATGTCGATATGATATTAAAAACAAAAAATTTTAATCACTTAACAAAAATAAACCTGTCAAAACAATTTTTCACCTAATTATTAGTCACTACAATTCTTCAATGCATCCTTTCTGGGGAAAAATTTCTAGATTAAAATACCTCAAAAGGTTAAGAGGCCACATGTACATGAAACGTAATAATGTAGCACACAGCACAATGAATTGGAGAATCAGCTGGACAGTTATCAAGTAACTGAGGTCACAGGAATATTCTACAGAAGAGCTTCATTCTGCCGGGTGACTCCGTGTAATTTTACTAAAGGTTATAAGCAGATCAAAATACTTCATGTTTTTCTTAAACTGCCTACACAATTCAGTACAGTAGGACAAAATCTGCCCTCAGTTGTAAAATCACTCATTTCATGGGCTTTGATGTATTGTCAGTTCCACTGACATAGCTCAGGGCACCCTTTGGCCCAATATATCTTCATTCTGAAGCAGTATCTATTACCAATAATAGCTTTCCCCAAAGGATAGCTGGGAACATGTGCAGATATTATATAGTGACAGTGACACAATGTTTTTTGCAAGCTATTCCTTAAGAAAAGTGATTTTGAAGAAAAAATCAAAATCAAATTGTCTTTTCAATTTTAATTATTCTATTTGAACAGACACTAGGGAAAAAGTAAACTGAGAATTTCTGGAGGGGGTTAAAATTGGATTTTTTTTTTTTTTCCTCTTCGCTCAGAGTCTCTGACTATTCCCATTCCTAGTTTTTCTGAAAAGGACTTGAGCTCTAATGCTACCTAACAAGCTAAATGTTAGTGTTTTATTATTACTCGCATCATAATCTAATTACAGTATATTTAAATCAGTTTCCCAAACCCAAAGCATAGTTAATCAAGAAACAAGTTTACAAACTACTGTTAATTCTCAGTCTGACGATGTATTACAGTTCCACACCATTAAAATGCCTGCTATCATCCTGAAACCCGTCATCAAAGTAGGTCAAGCATGTCTAGTTCTGAGGTGGACATATTTCACAGTGTAAATTTCCCCCAGTTAGTGTAGTTAAGCAACTTGTGAGCTGGGTAAAAATAAAAGCTCATATACAAGAGTGATATTTTGTTCCAGCAATGAGAAAAATATACAGGAAGAAAGCTTTTTTTATATTTTTTTATTTTTTAATAAATGCAGGGAGAAAATGTTGACATTCATCAAAATCATTTTAATTTAGTCTGGGATTTTCAAAAAAACCTGATCTTCTTAAGTGCTCACATTCTACTTAGGCAGTTTTGAAATCTTTCTTTCATGCACAGAGAAGCTGACAGATTTGCAATATAATTACTTGAATCATTTATTCACCAAACAAGAACACCATTGGCAAGGGATGAGGCCAAGACTTTCTACTGCTTCTTTTCTGCACTTCAGTCCTCACCTGGGGGTAGCCATTCAGTGATTGAAAGGACATTTTATCTTTCAAACAAGTATGATCTTCATACTTTTTGTTAGCAAGAAAGATAGCAAACATAGACAATTGTTTACAAATTATAAAAATAACAGTTTGTAGTGATCCTGACCAGAAGACCATTGCCCATGGAAGAGTAGGTGATCCACACTGGTTAATCTGAGTAGGACAGGGTCTGTGCCTTGTTGTGTTGTGCTGCACTTACAATTTAGCCTTCAAGATAGTGTGGTGCTGCGCAAGCCCCTTGCCCTTGGAATAACCTCAGCTGACTCATTGTAGAGGAGGAACCTGCAGGCAACTTCCCCTTGGTTCCAGCAATTACACCTCCTGCATTACCTTACCTTTATCTAAAAGCGCAACAAGAAGTTCTCATGCAATTATCTTATCTGTTTCATAGTAGAGCTGTTTTCTTGTAGGAAAATCTGATAACAACTCAAAATCACAGAATCATAGAATGCTTTGGATTGG
>NW_010333902.1:0-49692 GCF_000700745.2 Antrostomus carolinensis
GTTACCGGGCGGCCGACCCGCCGCCGGCCGGCGGAGCTCTCGGGAAGGAAAACAGGGTGGGAACTGCAGAAGAGCCCCAAGGGACAAACTGGCGAGCCTGGCCGGTTTAGCATCCCTGCGGGCGCCTGTTGTCCCTCGTCGCCCTGGGCGTTTTCCTTCGGTGATAGACGCTGCCAGCCTTGTTCTCTTGGTACCTGTCGGTTTTGTGGAACGTGAGCTTCAGGGCCATAGCGAGCCCGGGAGTCTGTGCAGCGTGTGGCTTAAGCTTGCACTGATCACAGAATCATAGAACGGTTTGGGTTGGAAGGGACCTTCTGATGGTCAAACCTCTGAAGAAAGGCTTATTTCCTGGGCGAACTCCTTAGCACGGTGTTCAGGAATGGTCTGGGTTGTTGGTCAGCTGTCAGGTGTTGATGCTGCCTGGGGGAATAGGGCGCCAGTCAGCTTTTCTGCCAGGATGTCTGGCACAGTCCTCACTGCAGCTGGGAGCTTTGCCGGGCTATAGTTCCTTGTGTTTGGAGGCATTTTGGTGAGTGTGATTGTTACTACTTGCCTGGTATCAAGCTTCAGGTTGCTGGATTTGGTATCTGTAGTATCCAAGAGCTAGCTGGTGGTTTCCAGATATTGTGAATTTCTGCACAGAAGGCTCTGGTTTACCCTCTTGAGTTATTGTAAATTCCCGGTCTTGCAGCAGGCAATGAAATTGAACACATGAATTATTCTCAAGATACTGATTTCTTTCTGTAGTAAGAGGTCCTGTTAAATCGACAGTGATGGAGCTGTGTGATTTAATGCCCAAGAAAAAGGTGCGTCTTTTGAATCGGGCTTGTCGCTCTGTCACGTCGTTGCCAGCGCTGCCAGTTCTATTGCTCAGTCTTACAGTCTGCTCCAGCAGCGATTATTTGACCTTGCGGAGCAGAGAATCTCTCAGTGCCAAATACACACTTGTTAATGAGCATCTTCTTAGAGGATGACCTTAGCAAGTTGTTACTGTCCCTTTGGACAGTTGTTTGAAACTTGTCTTTTGAGATTCCTCTGTGGTCGTTACGTGACTTTGTCAGAGGACTCTACCTGTAAGACCAATACTCACACTATTAACAGGCTTATTTTATTTAAAGGATACTTTGCTCTGGTTATCAACAGAAGGTGAAGGCTCCTGTTCAGTGAACAGCAGAGTCTCAAATTTTGATGAAAAAGTTCTTGAACAAGAATTGGTGATTATCAGTAACCTACCAGGAGTACGGGTGTGTGAAGAGCATCCTTTAGCGCCTACTTGTCTCTAGGTGTCTTAAGCATACAGGTTCTGAGTGCAGAGTGCAATTCTGTGGTAATACACAGTGACCCTGTGGAGTGTCTTTGGCTATTTTCTACCACCTTGATATTAAGAAACAGTGTTTCTCGTATAGGGACATCAGGCATATGCACCTTGTTTTATTGTTTAAATTTCCTGTTAATTGAAAATGGAGAAAAGACCATTGTAGCCTTTGTGAAAGTGAGTTAACATCTGTCTTAAGAAGAGTTATTTGCTCTGAAAAATGCCACACTTTCTTTTTTAAAGAAAGTGGCTGGCTATCTTGGATTTTGTGTGCGTTTGTGGCTTGGGCTTGTTGTGAGCTAAGGACTGTAAATGTACAGTGCTCAGGCTGCTAAACCAGAGCAGAGTGTTGAGACTTGGTCCTGTCTGTGTGCTCCTCCTTTGGATGTGCTGTCTTAGCTAGCCTGTTCTGAGGGACAGAGATCACCCTCGGACTCAGAAAGGTCCTTGTACCAGCTCAGTTCAGTGTAAAGCTTCTAAAGATGGATGCATTGCCAGAAGACTGCACCTCTGTTTGGAGAAAATATTGATTAAAATTACTAAATTGTGAAACTAATGGCTGAACTTGGTTTAAAAAAAGAAAAAAAATTAATATTTTGTTGCCACTGTTAGTGTTTTTTTTTTCCCCCCCTCAGATGTCAGGCATAACTCCATCTAATTTCATTTCACTGATTAGGAATTAAAGACCATAAAGAAGCATCTAAACCCATCTGAACAGCTAAATCAGATTCTAGTATTATGGTTGAAATAACAAAAATTAAGTCTGTGTTGTACTAATGCTCATAGAATCATCACAGAACAACCTAGGTTGGAAGGGACCTCGAAGAGTTGTCAGGTCCAACCTTTCCTGTGAAAGGTAACGTAAAAGAGATCATCTACTCATCTAGAAGAGAGTAATAAGCTCTGTTCTGTTGAAATCTCTAACCCTTTGTTGCTAATACCTCTAAAATGTAGAAGAGATCATCTGTTCAATCACATCTTGAAAGCCTCCAGTGATGGGGACTCCACCACGTCCCTGGGGAGGTGGTTCCAGTGAGTGATTGTTATCAATTTCTGATACTGAGATGAAACCTCTCCTAGTGCAACTTGAACCTCTTGCCCCTTGTCTTCTCAGTGTGGCTCCTTGTGAAGAGAGCACCTCCATCCTCTTTGTAGCTGCCCTTCAAGTACTGGGATACTGTGATGTGGTTCCCACTGAGGCTTCTCTTCTCCAGGGAGAAAAGACCTCGCTCCTCCGGTCGATCCTCGTAGGGTAGACTCTCTAGCCCTTTGATGATCTTCATGGCCTTCCTTTGGACCCTTTGGCCCTTCATGGCCTTCCTTTGGACTCCATCCAGACTGTTCTATCAAATTACTGAAGTATTTTGCTTGTTTGTGTTACAAAAGGTCTTGCTAAATGTTTCACAATTTTTGTTTTATTATTTTATTATTTCTTGAGCACATTAAATGTGAACAAAATAGTCTTTACCTTTAGAAAGACTTGAAGCATGCCCAGTCTTTGATCTTGCAATGTATAAGAAGTTTTACAGTAGTCTGAGACACTTCTTTTGGTGTTATGTTTTGATGTTAGAGTGGAAGGTTTACTCACAAAGTTCTGTAAGTCGACTTTTTTCATTTAGTTCTTCACTGCCTTTTCCATAGGAGTTTTTACTTACTTTCTGGAGATGTTTTCAATTTGAAACAAACCTCCTAAGAGGACTTCACCAGATAATCTGGTATTTTGACCTTCAGAATCCAAACTATTTATTATGAATTGACACAACTGTAAGGAGACTATTTTTTAATCTTTCTTTAAGGAGAAAATGGACTCTTATTTCGTAGCCTACCAAAGCCTACACTTTTCACCTTAATGATGTATTTTTTCATCTTTTACTGACTGTGATGTTTTGTGATTTTTAGGCTGTATGCTGAGGATTTGGATAAAGGCTGTTTGTAGGTATTGCAGCTCATGTAATTGCACCACTTCATGTTAACTCAGTTCATTCTTAGCACAGTGGCCAAACTGCATTTGCCAGCTCTTTATTCAAAAGGCCCAGTTGCAGAGCTTGCATTCTTTACCAGTCCAGGCAAATTAAATTTGTTGATCATGCAGTAATAAGCTCTGTTCTGTTGAAATCTCTAAACCTTTGTTGCTAATACCTCTAAAATGTTTTCTTCTTTCATGTACATTTGATGACTCGTGTAACATTTAGATACATTTCCTGAATACTGTGTGTTTGAGTTTTTTAGCTACGGTTCTAAGTTAATATGGCACAGAATGTTTCTGGGAAATTTTATCTTATACTGACTGCAGTTTTCTTATTTTTAAATAATTTATTCCGATACCATTCTTTCAGCTACATAGTCGTAAGGATTGTCCAGAGGAAAGCTGCAGTAGGCAATTTAGTAATTGAGTGCTGGCACACATGAAAACAAAATACCACAGAATAACTCCATGTGTCTTTGGTGCATTGCATGCAATAGCTGAAGCCTTTTTTGTATATAGGGATACTGTGGTATTATTCTGCTAATAGTGTAATTAGCCATGCTTTAGTTCACAAAATTAATTGCTTGAAGTTTGGATTTAAAATCACACAGACACATGCGAAGGAGAGGAAGTAAGATTGTTTGCGCAGTCTTAAATCTGCTATAAGCTGAAATAAGGCCAAATAAGTCTCTGAGAATGTGAACTATCTTTCAGTATTTGCAGTTATGCAGCCTTGTTGTAAAGGAAGATCAGTTGTCCATGTATAGGTATTATTGTGTTACTGAGATGATAACGAAGTAGTGTCTTTGCATGCAGCCATAATTAATGACAGAGATCTTAGAATTACAGCACAGTTTCTCCACTTGCCCTCATTCCTGACCAACCAGAGCAGTATTCCAGTCTGGTTTTTGTACTTACTTCATCTTCTCTGAACTCCCATTAAATTGTTTCTTGAGGCTCAGATTTATTAATTTGAAAATAAGCGGTTAAGTTGGAAGCAGGGAAGAGTCTCTTGGAATAAGTGGAAAGAGAGATAGGAATTTAGGACCAGCGATTGTGCTGCTCTTAGCTGTGTTTAACATCTACGTGGCAGTTGAAGCTTGCCTGAAATGAAAATCGTTTCATTTTTTCTGTGTGTGTGTATGTAGGTGGTGGGAAGTCTCTGCCGAAAGAGCTGTGAAAGGGATAAATAACTGAAGTTTGCTAGTACAAGGTTATTTAGCCCAGTAGAAGAAGAGTTGCAAGGCAATGACAGATATTACGTATTGTAAATGAGCTGTAAAATGACAGAGGAAATTCACTATCAGAAAGTGTGAAGTAATACAACATTGCAATGTGAAAAAGTTTTCTAATTCAAACTATAGTAGTTGAGGAAAGAGCTTGGAGTCTTTTGGGCTGTTAAGAGTAGAGCAGCAAGTCTGTTTCCAGTAGCCATCTGGGAGGGAAGCAGTGTTGGGAGTTACTGAGGTAGCAGTAACAAGGAAAATAGGAAAGGGATTGTTATGCCTTTGAAGGAATCTCACCTTCCCACATCTTGAAGTTTGTCTACTCTTCTGGTCACCTCAAAGATGTAGAAGAAGCACACTGGAGTGTCATGTGTGATGAAACTTAGAGTGATTAACGTGTTGGGATAAGTTTAAATTAAGGTTTTTGTTTTGAAAGGACTTGTCTAAGAATATAAAAGGAGTGTATAATAGAACTGCAAGTGACACTTGGAGAAGGCAAACAACATTTATTGTTTCTTATTTTATAGGAATAAAGGGATACAATTTCAGACAGATTTTGTGAAATAGGAGAAATAATGCTTTTTCTAGAGAGCCTATAATTGACCTGTGACACTTCTTGCTGTAGGATGACAGTATGTATAAGCAAGTGTCTATTCAGACAGCAGTCTGGGTGAAGACATGGCAGCACATCTGTGTATCTGTCTTCCATAAATCCATGCTTAGAGTTCTTGATTCAGAAAACCTCTACGGGAGGATTGCCAGGTAGAAAGTATTTTGTCATTGCTTTTTTCTTTCTTCAGCATCATATAGATGCTGTAAGATATACAAGTCTTTCATCTGGTTGCTATGGTTGCTCTGATGTTCATCCTAACTGAATCAAAACTACGCTCGGTTTGCCTTTGCTCTGTTCCCATGTGTGCTGCTTGCACAAAATAGAAACAAAACACTATGATGCAGTGTTGTCAGCTGGATTTTGGGTCAGGATACAAGGTTTTGGTGCTCTTTGCAGCAGTAACCTCCCTCAGCCCGTGAATTGCATGCCAGCTTGCCACCGTCACCTGCAATGCTCCTTACATGAGGAAATGGGGGAAACAGAACAAGATTTCTGCTCTAGATTGTAGTCACTGATCGCAATTGCAAGCTGGGCTCCTTGTGGTGTTTGTCTAAAGTCAAGGTTTGCTGCACAAAAACCTTTTGTCCCTTAAAACTATAAATAAAAAAAAAAAAAGCAAGAGCACGTTGTCTCAGTGAGGGCCGATGGAGAGCCCACAAAACCTAGAAAACTATCTCTTCCCAAGCAAAAGTCCCACTATTTTGAGAAGAGTGATATGGATAGAGAAACTTGGTGAGAGCTAGACAACACCACTGCAAAAGCATCCAGATTTCGCTGCCTTGTTTTAGATCTGTCTGTTAATACACAGATATCCAGTGTCTGGGAAACTAGGCAATGCAAGTCTAAAAATACAATTTCTGCTTTCCCAGTTGTGAGTTCTGTGATACATGCTTATTAAAAACACTTTTCTAAAGTATCTTCCTATCTCAATGTTGCATTATAAACAAAACTGATAGTAAAGTATTATTGTGGGGAAAGTGAAAATTACGTAAGCACATCAACTTTGTATGAATTAGAGTTTTAACAACAGCTCATAAAACTGGAGTTTTTTCTTTAGCAATGTCTCGTTCTAGTACCTGGTAATTTTAGAGTTTACAGATATCTTTCTGTCTAATAGTAACTCAGCTGCTTCTTCCGGAGGAAAAAAAAAATTTAAAAGCTCGATCTGTTGACACAGTTCAAGCATAGATTTCTTTTCTGATTGCTCAGTTTAGAAAGTAAAGTGACAGGCAGCTCAGCTGACAGATTGGGCTGCTCCTGGGGAAGTGGTGCTGAGGTGGGGAACAGCGGGCAGTGTCTTCAGCTGAATACGGATTACAGATGTAAGACACAGGAAAACCACCTTAAAGAGAGACTAAACTTGGTAACTGGGAAAGAGCGATCTTCAGTTTTCAGCACGGTGTTTTTAAGACCTCGAACAGTGTTTGATCCACAGAACTCCAGAGCTTTTTTGTTGTTTTGAAGGAAACCTACATACCAGTGTATATGTGCAAACAAGCAGACAGAATTGGGGTATATTTGGAGACTTATTTAATGAGTACTTGAAGTGCCCGGTCTTTTTAAGTGAAAGCTGTTATGGCAGTGCTACACAAGATTGCTCATGTGGTATGGTATGTTATGGTATGGTATGTTATGGTATGGTATTTATTTTATTTTTTTCCCCAAGAGTAGGTGACCCTTCAACTGCTTAAATAAAAATGAGTCTGCATTTGGACAGACGTACAGCAGAGGATTAATATTGGATAACATACGCTATCACTGCTGTCAGGCTCCAGTTTAGTTTGCCCTTATATGCAGAGCTGAAAGTTGTGCTGGTGTTTGAATTGATTCATAAGCATGTCACAAGCTTCTGCCCTAAGGGTGACTGGGCTTATTAGAGAGGTATAGTTGCTGCATACCATTTTAATCCACTGCTGCATGTGTGTCAAACCAGTTGAAAACGTTTTTATACATGAAGTAAGTGCCAGAAATGATCGTTCTAGTATTTAAAATCCATTTGCAGTAATTGTAGCCACCTATTAGACTCAAAGTGAAGTAGCTTTGCACTGAAATCAGAGTAGAGCTGACTGCTTTGTCTAGCATGGTCAGAGCTAGTGACATGTAATACACTGACATAACTGGCAAGAAGACTTATTTTGAAGCACTTTCAAGTGGTACTGGGTAACAGAACCAGAGACCCATCTTATTAAAATGGCTTTTGCATGTTCTTTTTTTTTCTTTTTTTCTTTTTTTTTTTTTTTCTGCTTTGCTTTGATCAGTTCTAAGGAGCTCGTTCAATCTGAAGGTGAAATTGTGATTAATACTTAGTATGTAGAGAAGGTAGTCTCTGACTACTGTGTTCTTGACAAGTTATTCTGTTTAGAATAACTGGTGTTTCAGACAGCCAGTGAGAGGCTTAAAAATAAATAAAAGTTGCACTCTTGTATTGCAGTTGTGCATTCAGATAAAAAAAAAGTAAAATAAATAAAAGTGCACTCTTGTATTGCAGTCGTACATTCAGATCAAAAAAAAAGTAAAAATGAGGTCACAAATGAGTAGTCACTTTTTCCACAGCAAGATTTCAGTTTGGAATTAAGACTCATAAAGCTGGTGGTGTAGTTGAGATGTGTATAGAGCAAACACGTTTCCCAACAGCGTGTACAGTTCTGTATTCTTTATAATTTTGCTTTTTATTAAAGCATCCTGATTTGAAAAGCTTGCTTAGAAACTGATTTCAAAAGTTGTCCTTTATCCAGAGATTACATAATTGATTTTGGGATGCAGATATGCTTGCTGCTCAGGATTGAGCAACTCCAAACCTTGAGAAGGGAAAATTACTGGAATATGTTGTTATGTCAAGTGGTGGGTAGTTTAAAGAAAACCAAGCTGGGGTTGCTTCTGCAGCACAGATAGAACTACCTTCTGTGTAGAGACAGAACTGTTCTTACTGCATAACAAAAAGCTTTATTTACCACTCTTCTGTCTTATTCACTGAGTGGATAGTTCTTTGAAGTTTTCTTTTTAAAGATGGTATTACAGACTTCATGCTTGCCATCTAAACTTTGGTCAGACATCTTCTTAATACAAGCATTTCTACAGAGCTATGAATTGATTTTTGACTTAATATTGTGACATAGAATAGGCTTTTATCTCTTTATGCGCTAGCAACAGAGGCACAGTAGTCAGGACTGTCACTTGTCCGCTCACGTGAGTCAAGTAACTTGCTCAGCATTGCACACGTGGTTTTTGGAAAGAATAGCTCAGTTTAATTGATCTGAGAGCAGTGTTTCTGTAGTTCCTTGCTTGATTAACTTAAACTAACATTTTTCAGCCCATAGTGTAAGGATAGGGGCCTAGCAGACAAAAGGCTTGCTTGCTTCTGGAGAATTTTGCCCTAAAAAGAACACAGAATTTGGGAAAATGGGGAAGGAAGCACATAATGAACTTTAATATTTTACTAGATGCATATAGGTTGAGTGGATAACCTCGATTTATTCTCTCTTACAATACACAGGTTCTCTGCATTCACCCTGCTGACTCCTTAACCCTGACAAGCGTCTGAACAAAACCCCAGAAAGCTTAAATACATTTTATCTTGGAATACATTGACATTCAAGAATTGGTTAGGGCCCTTGAAGGCTTTGTAATTACTGCTTGGGTTTCTGCTGCTTAAACTGAGTCACTTGTAGTGTTGGTGAATGTTCCTGTCTTCCATAGAACAGTAATAGAAGGAGGTGACCTTCTGGTTGTTGGATACCATAGCCGTGAGTTTAAAGAAGAGGTGCAGTCTCAGACTTCTAAATTCAGCTCATCAGGCAGGAGGCGTGTGTCTCATGATCAGCAACTATAGTCTGTCTCTAATTGTCCTCATCTTTCCCCCATCTTCATTGCTCCTGCAGCCACCTTGCACTTCATGGCTTCCACTGAAGTTTCTCTGCCTTGTCCTGTAGTACACTAGCAAGATCTTTGAGAGGACATGAGAGAAACAGATCTTGTTCTCTGTTTCTGTGATTTAATGTGAGCAAAATGAGGTTTTTCTTTACCTTGTCTTTTCTGGAAATGTCTGAGCTGCGTCAGCACCTGTATTATTTTTGCCTGAGGCAGGTTCATCAATACAGAAGGGAAAGTAAGTAACGTCTTTAAAACGGACAATGTCTGGCAATATTCATGGTAAGTGCTTTTAATATTTTGGTAGACTTCGGATTGGAGAGGGTAAGGCAGAAGACTTCAAGGTGTAATCAGTGCATTTCAGTTATTAGTTTGGTAACTGCAATTCAGTTATTGTTAAACTGTCTGTAATCTGTATGTGTGTGTAGGCCAGAAGCGAGTACCTAAGCGGGGAGAACAGCAAGGCTTCAATAACAGAGGAGCAGAGGTGAAACAAGACAAAACTGAATGGAGACCATCTTTCAGGGAATACCGTTCCTATGAAACAGAAAGACAAGCGGAATTCCCGGTGGAAAGGTATGTATCATACAAGAAGAAGTGAGGTGCCTCACGGGGGACCTGCAGAGGTGTGGGAAGGGAAAGACTTAACCTTCTTACAACAGATCTGGTAGGCAGATGTGACTTGAAGGCCTAGTTGTATTGGTGTGTAGATTTGTTGCAAGACGACTTAGTTCATGCCCGTCAGAGCTGTAATTTCAGCTTCCTCACATACTGATGTAGAGCAGTTTTGTTAAATGTTAGAAATACACAATGAAACTGTAAAGATCTCAAAACGTAACCACTAGTCTGGAACATAAATGTTAATTTCTGAGGTTGCGTACCAGGCTTTGCAGAACATGTGGTACAGGTTCCAAGTTGAATTAATTTTACTGTTCAAACTGAAAATAAGACTTTGTCATACTATTTACTGCTTGGACAATGAATGTATATAATTTTTGCTTCCTTTATAAGTACTAGAAAATTCCACCTAAACCTTTAATGCTTGAGAATGTGGCTTTGCATCTAACAGGTTCCCTGACATTTTTAGCAGTTGCATATAAATCTGGGTTTAGACAGTGGAGCTATTGCCTGATAAAGTTGCTGAAGATTTGACAGTTCTATTGTGTTCTATTTAACTTCTCTAATGTTTTCAGTGTTACCAATAAACAGCTGAACTCTCTGTTCCAGTTATCTGTAATAATTCTCCCTGAGTTCAGTTTATGTCGATTTTTAATGACAAAACTAATACAACCATGCTGTGTACTGTGTAAAGATGCACTCTAAAAATTGTACGGTGGCTTTCATATGCTGATGTCTCTCACAGCTGCACAAATACAACCATATGATTTTTTTTCTTCTTGTTAACTGTTCTGTAGGAACAAAAATCTGACTAGAAATCTTCTTTTTAGACCAATTGAAAGATTAGACCGTGAAAGGCCAATACGAGGTCGTGGCGGAGGAAGAGGTGGAATACGAGGTAGAGGAAGAGGTGGTGGAATAAATAGAAGTTTTGATGGAATTGACCAAAGAGGAAAACGGGAATTTGAAAGACAAAGTGGGAATGATAAAATGTAAGTGTTCTGTGTGCTGCTCTTTACTTGGTGTGCAAGTAAACAGTAGTCAGCACTGCAATAGTGTCTCTTAACTAGTCTGTTCCCTTCTTCTGTATCCAAGTTGACTGGCAAAAAGTCAATACTGGTTTTAGTTTGAGGTCCTAATGAAAAAAGCTCTTAAACTCACAGAAACCTGTTTCTTTCTCTAGAGGAATGAAAGCAGATGACAAAAAGGGTGGAGGTGGTGCTCGCAACTGGGGAACAGTTAAAGATGATATGAGGTACAACATATACTTGTGTCCTCCATAGATCATTGTTTTCCATGGCCCACCTTAGATCATCATTTTCTGTTCATTAGTTTCATGTCCATTTTGAGCTTCATAAGCTTTGCTTTCTATCAGTTGTTGTGATGAACATAGTTTTACAGTTTTCTGAACTTGTCTCCTTCACGTTGGTGAGATTAAACTGTAGCAAAGGCATGGCGATTTTTCTTCAATTAAGACTGCAAAAATCTTTTGACTGGGACCAATTTATCTTTTAACAGAAATAAGCTATGACTTTCCTTAATAGTCAAGTAAGTGGGGACTCTGGTATTTAATGGCATAGCTACAAAATGCTGATTAAAAGGTTGAAACTCTGTTAGTGGGCTTCAAGTCCAGGCCCGTTTTCTCAGGTTTTATGTGTCATTTCTGAATTGCAAAGCTGTAATACAATTCATTGTGGCTGTCTTAGTGCTTTCTGTTCAGATTAGCAAAAAGCTCACTGGAAACGTCAGCTTTTGTCTGTTCTTTGCACCTAGCAATATGCTACTCTTTCCGGTAGCTTTTGTTCTCATATGCAACTAGAACCCTTTAACTGAAGGCTGATAAAAAGACAGAGAAAAGTCAGCACTTTGAAACATGTGTACATTAATTCACAAAGTTATTTTTAAAATAAAATTTTGTTTCTAAAACTTAGATGGTGGATTTGGGCAATCTGGCTAAAAGATTGAAAAATACACCCTTGATGGGTAATAATTTTGAGGCTTGATATTCCAAATTCTTCTGAAAGATTGTACTAACTTCTGTCTCTTCTATCATATTTCATACTAAAGGTAAAAGATCAGTTAGATACTCTGGCTTTTCAAAGTAAAGGATCAGCTAGGTTATCACAGTTCTGAGCTGATAGCACAAAACTAGCTGACCCGAAGCACAAAACTGGCTTATGTAGGATGTCAGGGAAGATTGTGTGAGCTTCAAGAACTTAAGTACGAGAATTTAAGATGCCTTATATTTATTCTCCCTAGTTAAGTTTTTTAGTTCAGTAGCATTAGAACTTATGATGTAAACATGAGCTATCAATGCTTGCTTGTGATGTTGTGTGTGTGTGGTAGAAGTGACATTAAATGGGAGTTGTCTAAACAGTTCTAAAAGCATGTCCGTGCCTTAACTGGGCTCAATGATGCATTGCTAGAAGGTGTTAATTTTAAAAATTTATGCCTACCAGTGGATTGAAAGTAAGTATGCTACTGCCCTCATTTGACAGTGAACACAGTGAATGTCTGTGTTGCAGAAGAAGGGAACTTGTGGAGTATGAATTTTACCATTTTAATAGATGAAAAGAAATTAAGAGGCAAAAGAAATTAAACCCAAACATGAGGTATATGGTAATCAACTATTGGTATTAGTATTCATGATTGAATTGTTTTGTCTTCATGCATGCTTTTCACTTTTTTTTTAATTAAAAGACATAGAAGTTGGATTTTCCTAATACTTCTCATGTTGTTGCTCAACTAGTCACGTAGTAGCACTTTCTGCTTATGATCCTAGAGTTTTTCTCCTCTATTTTTTCCCCTCTCAAGGAATTCTGGAAAACAGTCATGTATTGATTTGCAAGGTTCTTTTTCAATGTGACCCATGAAGACTTTGTGGTTTTTTTTGTTTACTGTTCTAGTGGGATGGAACAGACTGCTCCTATGGAAGAGACTGCAGAAACAGCTGAGCAGCCAGGGGCATCTGAAGGAGAGTCTCTGAACAAGTATAGTCTGACTAAAATATTTTATTTCCAAATGCTAAGAAAACAATTGACTGTTACTGATATACTTGTATTGAGAGGCATACTTGTATTGAGAGGCACACTTGAAATGTGAACTGTGAAGTTTTGCTAGTGCATATACTTAAAAATAGAAAAAGTTTGTCTATATTTGTGAGTCAAGAAAATGCATCCCTAATTCTGACTAAAGCTTGGTTTATACAGCTGCAGATTGTATTTAATCGCCCAGTAATGCTTATGTTCCTAAGATTTGGTGATAATTTAAGTAGCATCTGCATATTGTCTGTTACCTTTTTAACTGGGCTAATTTCTAAAAACTACCCTACTTTTTGAAATTCTCTATGAGAAAAAGGTATTCAAGGTCTCTATATAATAGTACAAACACAGTTAACAAACAATTAAAATACACTAAGATAAAATTCTCGTAAGTCAGTTTTCATCAACCACCAATACCATGCAGTTGTCATCTATTCATGAAAGGCCTCTATAGAAGTAGAAAAACTTACTGGAAATGGTCTTGCAGTGAGCCTTAGAAACAGGGAAATTGGGAGAGAAATCTGCCTCTCATCTTCTGGCTTTCATTCTTATCAGTGTCCAGTGAGAACTTACTTCAAAGCAAATAAACTCTGGCTTAAGAAAAAGTAACTGGACAACCTTAGCCAAGTAAGAGACTTTAAAGGATAATCAAATAGCATATGGTGAATATGTCCTAATGAGTCAAAGGGGGTCAGTGCAATATGTCAGCCTTCTCTTGTGCTGTGAAGATAAATTAGCTTGCTAGGAAGCCCTTTTTAGCTAACGATGCAGCTCCAGTTATTAGTGGCCTTGTTTCATTTATTAATTATAAAGCTGACTAGACTATGAAACCTGTTTTATATGTTCAGGTTGTATAACTGTAAGAAGTTGAGTTGATACAGGTTTGATTCTTTTAATTTTAATCTAGCTTTTAATATATAGCTAGAGGTGTGTATATATGGGGAAATCTTGTCTCTGAAATTGAATGACTGTGATTTGATTTCCAGAAAACTGTTTCTAGACTAACTTAAATCAGATGAGTTGCTAAATTGTCAAAAATGCACTGTATTAGCTAAATATGAGAACAGTGTCCTGTTTTTTGCTAGGATAGGGTTAATTTTCTTAGTAGCCAGAAAGCACTGTGTTTTGGTGTCAGTGAGAACTGTTATGAGAACAGCGTTGATAACTACAAGGACACTGTGCTTGGGCAGTTTCTGAGAGCAGAGGACTGGAAGGGGCGAGGGGCGGCATGGAGAAGAAAAGTGCAGTAGTCAGTAAAACCCAGAACTGACAGCTGGGTGTGCCAGTGAGATATTCCATATCACACCACATCATGTTCAGTATATTAACTGGGGCTGACTGGAAAGGGGGGGATTCTCTCGGGAATCACTCGGGCTCGCTTTTCCAGAATTGTGATTTCGGGGTTCCTTTTCGCTCCTCCAGGATCGTTATCGGTCGGTGCTGAGCACTTGTACTATGCATCACTCTTATGTATATAGTTGTTATCATTATTACTCTTCTTATTATTTTAATTTTATTTTTACTCTAATTATTAAATTGTTCTTATCTAAACCTACAAGTCTCCTCACCTTTACCCCTGCAAATCTCTCCTCGATTCCCTGGGTGGGAGGGAAGGGGATGGCAGGGCTGGGTGGTGCTGCGAGTGGCTGTGTCTTGTTTGTCTGACAGCTAATTTAAACTATCACAAACAGTTATTCAGCTTTTTTTGTCAGCTACTGGTAACTTTACTTGTTTCAGACTTGTATTTGTTTCTACTCCAGTTCAAGCTCTTTGTAGGTGCATCCTGATATCAGTTTGTTGTAGAGTGTAAGGCTTGAGAAGTATATATAGTGGCAAAAGCATCTGACAGAATCTGCCAATTATCTTTAATTCTTTTCCCTTTCTCATAAATCACTAGGTCTTTCATCAGAGTGTGAGCCTTTCTGGAGATTTTACTCCTCTTCATAGTTTTTTAAAAAAGCTTAGTTTAGGAATAGTCCACTGAAATCTTAAGATTCAAGCTAGAAGTACTAAGTTCTGTATTGTGTACTCTTTTCATTGTGACAGATACTGTTCTGAAGACTCACAAATCTATGTACAAAATATGAATGACATGTACCTCATTACAGTTACATATGGGAGTAGTGTCAGCTTGGTGACTCTATGTATTTTAAAATACCAGAGGAGAAACTGTGTAAATAGTGCCCAGGTAATTAGGGATGGTTGTACGGCTTACACCTGAACAAGGTGGAATTATTTTTGTTGGTCTTTTAATATTTAAAAGCAAATGCTGGTGGGGTATGGTTTTCAGGCTTCAGGATGTAGTTTTAAGGTTGTGTATGCTTATGTTGCACTTGCTTTTCAGAGTTGCTGTCTTCTGGCAGGTAACATACACCAGCAAAAGATTCTACCTTCTGCTACCTTCTGATTTCACTACAGCCTCAGTATTGAGGGTATAGGGGTGTGTGTTGCTGAAGCTACTGACAGGGTTGTTCTCATTTTTACTCTTTAATGCAGCGACTCCAAGGAATCAATTTTTTTGCTCCTTTAGTGCAACTGTGTGCTTTTATTGAGTTAGAGATGGGAAACTTGGGTTTGTTCCTTCTCTCATTCTCTTTCCTGTTGTAAATGTTTCCATTTAAAAGAAAAAAAAAAGTATTCCTGGAAATTGGGAATAATCTTTCTGCATGGGGATACTGTATAGCTTTCTGGTGTGGTACTGGCTAACTTCAATGCAACTTTGGAAAGACTTACATGGGCTTCTGTAACTTACAGGGTCTTGCCTTCAGGACTGTGGCCACCTTGCTGTTCTTGAGCTTCCATTTGCAAAATATTGCAGGACAGGAGTTTCTTTAATACATCTGTAATATAAATCAAGTTATTTATTTTAATATCTTCAAATTTTCTTGAGTGTATCAACAATACCTGTCTCTGTTTATAGCATCCCAATCTGCATGCTAATAGCTGTGGGATTTTTCCCGCAAGTAATGAGTAGAAAATATGTAAGTATTACAGCAGTATAAGCTTTCCTCACAGTTGCTTTCTGTTGAACCTTGCCTTCATAGTCTTAACAACATACCACACTTGCGTTGACTGGTAATTCAAATGAATAGATTTTTCTTTTTATTCAGTATGATGCATTGTTTAATCATGTCCTATCCAAGGTATTTGCAGTGTTAGTATTTATTCTGTGGGGATTTCTTACATTTCTTACATTTCTTCTTTCTGAATTTTTGGTGGAGCTGTGTATTCTTCATGTCATTTAATAGGAAACTTTCAAAATTTGTCCTCAAGTATGCTGTTTACCTCTCTTGTTTGTTTTTTTTTAATAGTGATGTAAAGCTATCCATAGACCAGGCCAGTCTAAGTATTCATAAGTATTTGGTTCATTGTTTTTCTTTTATAGTTAGCTTGTACAGTTCTTGCTTGGTCTTACGTTGTTTAACTTTGAATTTTGCTGTAACTGGTGGTAATGCTTCTTTACATGATATTTAATAGGAAAGATTCACGTCATTGATTTATTGATAAACGCTGAATAAAAATTTCTGTGCAGCTGAATAATACAACAACTGATCTGTAAAAGACCCACTATCATTATTTTTAATGACATGAAGGTAATCAGCCAAAAAACTGAGCTGAATGCCATTCTTTTCCATTCATATTTCTTCTGCATATTAATGTGTTAATGTGAAAGGTATGCACAGGAAACAAGGTGTAGCTAGAGGGTTATGGTCATCCATTGAAAACACCGAAGCAGTAGGAACCATTACTGAAGACTCCCATTTGGTGTTTTGGTGTGTACTTGCATTGTGAGTTCAGTTTGTTCATGTGCAGAGGCTGCACTTAGGTGACTGGCAATATTTTGTTAGTATGATTGTCGGTGTGCCAAGGAGCTTATTAACTTGATTAATGAAAATGCACACCAAGCAGTTACTAAAAA
Organism: Antrostomus carolinensis; assembly: GCF_000700745.2. Classification (NCBI taxonomy): domain Eukaryota; kingdom Metazoa; phylum Chordata; class Aves; order Caprimulgiformes; family Caprimulgidae; genus Antrostomus; species Antrostomus carolinensis. The sequence continues at coordinate 16,566 of NW_010333902.1, forward strand.
TGCATAAGGTTAGAAAGTAGAAAGTAATGCACAGAGTGCATTTCTGTGTAGGCTTGGTGCCCAAAATAGCCTGCTACAATCCAGTCTCTAGCCCAGATGTGATACGGAGGTTCCTGTTACTGTGATTCAGTAATGGGAGGTGTTTCCCCTTGGGAGTCTTGGGGTCCTAAAGCAAATTCATGCTGCTAGTAACCTAGCAGTTGAAACCATTTTTTGGATCAAAAATCAAACCGTACTTTGCAGTTGAAAAAACATTTGCAGTGTAAATCCACCGATATCTCCTTTAGAACAGGCAAGTGGCTGGTTTTGATAGATGTATAATTTTCAAAGCAATATTTGTGATCACTTTGAGAGGTCAAGCTGCTGTGTAGTGAAATGTCCTCATGTTGTCTTATGATCATAGAAATTTAGATCTGAAAGGGGTCTTGCTAACCCAAAGCATGACCAACTGTACCTGTGCTGCTTCTCATACCTGTCTACTTGATTTTTAATGTCCTCTACTGATAGAGGTTTCAGTGTCCCTTGATGGTCTTCCCCATACTTTGAAAATAGAAACTACTGTCTTTGTTTTTTTTTTCTCTTGAGTCTTTTGCCTTAATATGATGGATATGCAAATTTTATTTCTTTTCTAGTGTTATGTATGTTTCCTCCTCAGCATCTCTTTAAAGGCCTCCCATATAGCTCACGTATTTTAGACCTGATATCTATATTGCACTTCTATTCTGGACTTTCTACCTGTTCCCACATAGAAGACATTACTCAGCTGAGATCTTGTTCCACCCTACCAACAGTGACATCTATTCCAAACGAAGCTGTTGATGTGTCTCCTTATAATAGTATGCTGTTGCAGAAGAGACAAATGCTGTTGAAGTTCAGCTTGACTGGGTTACCTGCAATACTCTTGCATGGTTTGGGGGACTGGGTCTCTCAGTCTCTCTTTCAGAGCTTCTGCCTTGCTAGTGGTTCTTTCAGTGTCTGGGCATCTGATACTTTTGCCTGGGAGTACGTATTTCTGCTTGTCCTTGGGACTTCATAATAGTGGTTGTTTTGGTTGGTTGTTTTCAAATCACTTGTTTTCTTTAGCATCTCATACTACTGATGAGTTCAGTATTCTTGAGCACTTTCGCTATTGCCCTTTTCTTTTGCAAGCTTTGTGCCATAGAAAATGCACTAAATGTATAACATGTTACACTACCAATAACTGCACAGAGCTGGCCTTAAAGCTCCATCCAAAGGCTTGTTTTTCTTTTACAAATTGAAAGATTGATAGCTACTTCTCAAGTACTTGTTGCAACCAGTTCTGTATCTTCTACGCCTCTCCCCAAGGACTGAAACAGTGTCTCCCTAAGTGAAAACTTTAATGGGAGAGGAGGGCAAAAGACTTCCTGAAGTTCAGATATGTGATTTACTAGTTATATCCAGAGGTAGTGGCTTAGGAGGAAATTAAACCAATTTAATAGAACCCCATTTTATTAGATTACTTTCTGTTTTTTCCTTCCTCTGGGTTCTTTCAACTAGTCTTGTTTTTCCAACACCTAATCTCAAGGTGCTTCAGATAATTGATCAAAAATTATCTGGCTTCTTACTCTTCGGGACAACAAATTGAAATGTTGGCGCTGCAAGTGGTTCTTAATGCACATGGAACAATATCTGTTGGTGTTCTTCCAGAAGCAGCTGCATCTTTCAGCAGTATCTTTTTCATTTAATTCAGTAAACTGGTTATTTTTTTTCTTAACAGTCCTTCTAATAACCTTAATCAGTATGGAAGTACAGACTGGTTACCAGTCTTTTAACTTCTGGTTGATACAGCTAGCATTTTCAAAATAACAGGGCATGAAGGTATGTCAGAGGGTAGGCATATGGTACAGGACTTGCATATTTTTTTATTTACTTTTTCTGTGAGGTACACTTAAAACTATGTTCATCTTAGAACCAAAATTAAGAACTGTCTTCCTGTCCAGTTCTGCTTCTACCTGTTGTATGCTGGGTGCTTCAGGGAAATATTCTATAATTTTGACTGTCAAGAAGTAGAGTGGTTCTCTGCAAGATCAAGTAGGAAGGGAGAGGGGAGCAGGCCTGTTCCTATATAGGCTAGTTCTGAATGTACAGAACACTCCCAAGAAATGTGTATGTTCTGATGGGGTGCTTGTGCAACTTCAAAAACAAACTGCACAGTTCACTGACTGTCATTTCACTCTGCATCTTTCTATGAAAAAATAAATTTCCAACTTGAATCTAATCAATTGTATATTTATTGGAAAAATCTTCAGCATTTGGTAGCATGGTTTGTGAAAGCTGCTGGTCTTGGGCAAGTCAGTCTTAGTCAGCATCAGAAAAGTGGCAGAAGAGTAGTCAAGCAATAATGAGTGGAGAAGAATCTTTAGTTTGTCTTGTGTGTCTTGTCTTAGAAATGCAGACATAAAGCCTTGGACTTCTGTCTTTACAGTTCAAAAATATACAAGGCAGACCTCTAATGTATTCCATATGTTTTCCTTGAACATATAATCATTTTTGTACTTTTTGGCAAATTAAAACTCGACTAGGATTAATCTGGTTTTACCAGGTGATAAATACTGTCTCCTATATCTGACCAAAAAAAAAAAAAAAAAAAGATCAAAGCAGCATCGTGTGAAATTAGCAAAAGAGATGTTAAATTACCTAAAAGATCCCATTATGTGATCATCGTGTCTTTATGATGACTGAAAGCTGCACTGAAATGTGAATACACCTCATACCGTCATCGTGCAGTATGAGTCAGTATAGCCATGGAACTGGGGTGTTTTACAGCTGTTTGGTATGTTTTTTTCACTATGGCTATATTTGCTAGGAGTAGATTCACTATTAAAAAGTAGGGCTGAGAATATGCCAGATCAAAAGACAGACTGTTTTTGTCTCTCTCTTACGATGAGACTGGATAAACACCAGAACTTAACTGCAGGGGGCTGGAGACAGCATTTGTTTGTAGGACTAATTTCAAACAGGCCATGAGTATATTTTCCAACTCACATAATGTAAAACTTGCACATCAAGTTACTGTGGGGAGTAAGGGAAACTGAGGGAAGTAATTTGGTGAGAAACACTCCAAATGTTTTGTCTAGTATCCTTACTTTAGAGATTAGTGTTCTTGTTCATCCTGGCATGTTGCAAGCTAATGGTTTTTACTTTACAACTATAAACCTTTAGAGTTGCTGAAGGAGAGCCAATGGAAGAAGTAGTTCAAGAAATGACGTTAGATGAGTGGAAAAATCTTCAGCAACAGAATCGACCAAAGCCTGAATTCAACATCCGGAAGCCAGAATCCACTGTTCCTTCCAAAGCAGTGGTGATTCACAAGTCAAAATATAGCGATGATGTAAGCATTGCCTCAGGAATTCTGTAAACTCTGCTTTATTCCTAGGGTTAGGAAACTGTCTCTATTCTTTTTCTACTAGTTTTAGCATAGTCTGAACAGACTAGAAATCAGTATCAAAGCTTTGTTATTGTAATCATATATGTGCACCAAAACTTGCTTTAAAGTTAACATCTGTTAATTTTCTTCTCTTAGATCATCACCCCTATTTTGTATGCAAATATATATCAAGTCATTCTACCTTATGTCTCAGTCTTAGCAATATAAAACCCGTGTCCTTGCTGCTGACACCTACTTAGATCTCTAGCAATGCTGCTAGAGAAACTTGGTTTACTTAACACTTACCCTAACTTTGAATCCTGTTTAGCTTACTTGGCAGTATATACTTGCATGTATATATTAAACTAAGGTTTTGGCATCTGTTAGTCTGGATGCTGTGTCCTATTTCTCATCTGTGCTGGATCCCAGTTTTCATTGTGCACTTGGAATATATGATTTTATTTTTTTTCCCTCCTAGTTTCAGGGTGCTTCTTCTTAGAAGTAACTGTGGAGAGCTTGTTCTATAGTAATGTGCTTTTTATCCCCCTTTTTCCCTAACTTTTCTTCCACTGTATTACGGGAACTGACATTTGAGGGACAACTTCGAGTTTGTTGATAATGATTGGGGAGAGAGGGGAGGCTTATTTCACAGATTCTTTCTTTCTTACTTAGATTTAAGATATTGGGGGTCACAGAAGTATGTGCATATACTTGTAGTCTAGCGTGATGGAATTTTGATCCTGAAGGTCTGCATGCACGTATGAATACACATATTATCCTTTGTCTAGTTGTAATATTAACATAAAAACTTGCAGCTTTTTACACCTTAATCACTTCAGGTTGTTGAGTGCTTCCAGTGACATACACTAATATTGAAGTGGCCTGCATCCTTTTTAGCATGGCTTTTGGTGGTCACAGGTGCCATTATCCCCTCTTCCTCTTCCGAGGGAGATGGTGGTATGGGTGGGGAGAGTATCTTTCACAAGCTCTGAAGGGAGTATGCAAGTGTGTGAAGAGTGCATGCAAGTTGCTGTTCTTTTTGCCCATCAAGTTTCTTGGCTGGCAGTTTCAAGGGACCTTGTCAAAATGAACATAGAATAGAAGGTGCAGGAACTGCATAACTTGGGACAAGTCAAATCCCTGTATTAGACATTCAATAAAATAAGTGATTCATCACTGTCAGATGGGATGATGAGTTTACATATATATTATCATTACTACAGTGCATGTTAAAATTATGATGGGAAATCGTCTTACATCCACTAGCTGCTAGGAATACACAGAGTTAAAACCACAGTAATCTCATAGCTGCAGGCAAATAGACTGATAGATTGTTTAGTAGCCAAATACTGTGCTTTACTATGGCCTTTTAACTGTTACTTGAAGGTAACGGTAGGAGTAAGTAGCTTAAGCCTGATTCTCTAGTCCCTTTTTATTTGTGTCAAACCTCCTCAGTGTTACAGGGCTGGTACAGAAGATTCGTTGCCAGGACTCTCTGAGCCAACAAAGAACTATCCCAGGCATTGGGAAGCTACAGTTGCCTTGCCTCTGTTAAAAAACCCTGCGTGAGTTAAGGCCTGCCTTCTGTTCCAGATGTCATCTTGATTTATTTGCTGCTTAGCCTGTAATACAAGTGTATGTGTGTCTGTATCAGGCAGGGGAGGCGGCTGTACAAGAAGCTGTGGGCTTTAACCAGATCTTCTTTTTAGCTGCAAAAAGACGACTTTGAAGATGATTCTCATGTCTTTCGAAGACCAGTGAACGATATAACATCTCAGCTGGATATTAATTTTGGGAGTCTTCCTCGCCCTGGCCGTGGATCAAGAGGAGCACGAGGTGGTCGTGGTCGTGGCAGACGAGTTGAAGAGACAACACCTCGACCAGAAGTAGTGGTAATGGTTTTTATGGTTTTTGTTGTTGGCTGCTTAGAGGTTTGGTGGTTTTTTTTTGGTTGTTGGGAGGTGTGTGTGTGTCCTGCCCCCTTTTGTGTGAAATTAATTTCTGTAGTGACACATTTGTTTCTAATTCCTGCCTCATAGTATGTTGGCCCAGTTATTTTGAGTTCTTGACCCATATCATGTTACTTAATACCACTTCAGGCTCACAACGCTTAACACATAAATTTCAGGAGGTCTGATTACTAGTTGCTGCAATGGTAACTAGAAGATTTGTTTCTGCAGTGAGTTTTGATATAAATTGGGAAGAAATTAAAAGTACTAAAGGCTTGTATCCCTTCTAAAAAAATTCAGTATAGTACAATAATAGTACTTTTATTACTAAGAGTGAGATCAGTAAATCTGGGACCCTACAGCATCCTACAAAATTATACAACTGTTTAATATAACCATGAAAAAAAAACTTCCACTGAACTTTCTCTTAAAAAAATAAAACCAAACTCAAAACTTCTTTATTCTTCATACTAACTGAAGGTCTTGGTTTACTTCTGTCTAGTATAAGGAAAATAATAGTTTAAGGTTGGGAACTTAGAGAATGATATGAAAGTGATTTGATACTTGTTTCACTTGAATGAAAAAGGCTCTTTAGAATTAAAGAGAGCATAGAGTTTTAAAACTACAATCCAATATGTGCAGTAGCCTTAGAATGTAAAAAGATGATAGTGCTGCTTCTAAAAACAGACAGTATTTTGGGTGAGATTGCTTTACTTTTTTTTTTCTTTGCTTCCGTGATGCAGGACTTGTGATCTGCTTCTCCTCAGGCAGTAAATCAGCTTTACAAATATGTTAACACTGAAGAAATTGTAGTAGTCATAATTTCTGAGATAAATGCTTAGCATTTATGTGATAGTGATGGATACAAAGCATTTAACTTGAATAGAAGAATGAACATTTTTCAGGGTAAAATACATACATGTAACTCAGATTCTTTTGAATTGCATTCATTTTTGTAAATCTTCCTTTCTTACTTTACAGGTACAGCTTGTTGCTCCAAATCCTGATGATCCTGAAGATTTTCCGGCTTTAGCTTGAGGAACCATTGTGGATGGTGGTATCTCAAAAGTAGCTTTGGTGTAGCTGTGAAAAGACCAGTTCTGTGCTGGTGGGGATAAAGAGTCTGTTTCTGCTGGAAAAGCTGTTTGGGTGTTTATTGTAGAATGATTGCAGCTCTCTGCTAATGGAGTTGGGTTCTGGAGATACTGGTGGACTGGGATCCTGTTACAGGTTCCAGTGTCTACCTCCATTTGTGCACACTGTGTGAGGGCTTACAGTCCTTCACTACAAAACTTCAAATGAAGTTCAAGAGTACAGTGTTTAAAAATGTGTATATAGATATGATATCAAGTTCTCCATGACACTGTGGTGAAATACGAAACTGTACATGGTCTGCAGTTGGGACTCTTATTTCACTGTACATTTGAAAACTGCTTTCCCTGTTTCTTGGAGTGAAGTGTGTATTTCACACAGTCACCAGTTGCAGTTCTTTCAAGTTTGGCAAATAAAGGAAAGTGCTCATTGGTTTGGGTTTGAGGTATTATTTTCACAAGTCAGAGGAGCAGATTGAAGCTTTTGCTATTTGGATGTAGTCTGAAAAAAAGAAACCAAACCAAAAACCAAAACCACACAAACCTAAACAGCAGACCGTACTCACCCAAAACAGTGAACATCCCTCTAAATAGACGTGATCTTAAAAATTAAGGCAGCACAGATGCTTTTAATTGATAGCTAACCATAAGTGTCGCTTATGGTTATACCTTATTACAAGGTATAATCTGTAACTTCTTTAAAGATGTTGAGGGTGAAGTAAGAATTTTGACCTAAAGACAAAACTAAACTGTTAAGGAAGCTTATAATTTTAGCAGGAGCAACTACGAAGTTGCAGGAAACTACTTACCAAGAAGTCTGTGTGACGCTGGAGATGAGGTGGGATGTCCTTTTCTTGCAGCTTTAACATGCTTCCTCACTTGAGCCGGGTACCCTAACTTGTTCCCTGTCAAAGGGGACATGCAGAGCCATTCTTGGGAATCTGAGAGAAACAAGGTGATGGTGCTGGAAATGATGAAGGAAAGAAAAGAGAGGACAACCACACTGGGCATTTTGGAAGTAGCTGTCAGCCTCGTTCTTTAAAATATACTGGGAAAGCAGATGAATATAAACCTTTTTGTCCTGTTCTCTGCCTCATGTTGTTTTGTATTACTTCTAAGCAGTCTCCTTTGAGAACAAATAGTGGATGAGACTTGAAGAAAAAAAATGTTTTGCTTTGGAGTAAGCTTTAAGAGTATTCAGAAACTTAAAACTCTTATCTCAGTGGCAAGGCTCTACTCAAGGAGAATAATCATCCTAGAATGACTACTGACTCTTTTCGGTATGCTCCAAACAGACGGTCTGCAAAGTGGTGCTGCCCAAAGGACTTTTCTTACATTGTTAAATTACTTATATGACAATTTGCTTATAACCTGAGATTTTTTGGATTCCACAAGGAGCTCATTTTAGTGGCACAGAGATACTCTGACAACCTGTAGTAGAAAGAATGTGCAAAAGCAAATGAATTGCTGGTGTTAGAGGAACCCATGCTGCTCCTTTCTGAGTAACTGAACTGGATGAAATAATAAAAATGACTTCACATTGCAGGAGCAAGCTACTACTTTAAATCCCTCATGCTGCTCTTTTAATAGGTGTTCAGCTGTTTCTGCCAACAAAAATGGCAATTTCATGAATGTGGAACAGAGTTATTTTGTCTGTGGGGATCTGGGAATTTTTTTGCTCACCTGGTCCCGTTACTTGGACAGGGAAGAATGTGTCTGACTTTATTTATGTTTTTGCTTACAGGGGTGAGTGCATGTATAGGTGTAGAAAGCTTTGCAAGGCTCACCTCTATTTTCTGACATGTTTTGAAGGTGTAGCCTCTTCTTTTACTAACACCTCTTTTGCTAAGGAAGGCAGTGAAATACTTAAAAGCAACCCTTCCTTTTTCTGATAAAGTTTTCAAGTTTTGTTATGCTACTGGGCTGAATTTGGTGTAATGCAGTTGGTTCAGTTCTGACTATTTCCGGGACTGCTGAAAGGATTGTTTTATTTTTTGGTCTGGTTCCTTCTGCAGCAGTGTTACTGTTTACTCCTCTAGCTTTGATCTGTTTTTCAAAACAGAATGACAAATAGGTTCTTTGGGGAATGAATGCTTTAAAGGACTTTTCAAAGTGTATCTGTATGTCAGCAGATTGTTTAAAAACTCCTTTTTTTAAAAAAAAAAAAAAAAAAAGTGGGCTGGTTTTCAGACTGTTTAATTAGCAAACAGACAAAAAAAAACCCCAAAAGAACAACCCACCAAACACAAAACTTTGAGAATTAGGTTTATTGTGGTTGGTTACTGCTCATTAAACCAAAAGTATTGTAGAGCAGCCAGGTATGACAGGTTTGGTTTTTTTCATTCTGTCAGACTTTAATATGGCTTAAGTTTTTATAGTTGATAGCATGTAAGTATAGAGAAGAAATTATTCATTGTCAGTGGTGACAGTCGTTCAATTCCTTTGCCTAGCTATGAAAAGAGAACTTAATAAATCTTGGTCATCTGTCATATTTAAGGTACCAAAATAGCTGTATCTTTTAAGCACATCTGCTGCTGACAGTCACTATTGGCAGCAACCACTTTGGATTGTCTTGCATTAGTAATAGCTGCTGCCAAGTGTAATCTCCTCTGCTCCCACTGTCCTGTCGGGGCAGGTGGAGTTTGGGATTTACGATTTTATCCTGTTTGTGGCATAACTGCTCTGCAGCAGCTGGCATTGTTGGAAGAGCTGGCAGTTGGAGGTGCTAGTGACAAAGAAGTGCTCTGTATCTGCTGCTGTTCAGATACACATCTGCACACGGATGCTGTTTGTCATCCCTCATGCCAGGCTGAGGGATGACAAACAGCAGCTACTGCTTGGGCTTGGGTTTTGCCACAGTTATTTTATCAGCCTTGTGGACTGGGACAGAGTTTGATGGAGAGGACATGGACTAGGAGTGGAGCTCTCTGAAGGACAGACTTTCTAGATGCCCTCCCCAATCCCTCTTGTCACAATCCAACACTTGGGCCAGGTTCTTGGAGATACCCCATTGGTAAAGGGTATCATGCTTAATACCAAATTGACTTCAAGACGGTTGGTGTCACATGGTGTTTCTGATTTAGTGATATAAAGTATCCTGAAAACACAACACAAATGTAAATTACACTTTGCAAAATACAACAATTGCAATACACAGTTCAATCACAATAACAGTGTGATTCCTGTTACTGGTCCCTCCGATATCCTCATTCTCCCCAGTTGCTGGGAAGGAACAGGAGGGGTTGATACCAGCTCAAGCCTGTTGCTCTTTTCAGAATTCTTTTGGCGGTTGTCTGGGGCTTATACTCTTACGTATTCACTTTCCCAGTGCTGCTCTGGGCAACTCAGAGAGAGTGAATGTCCCAAGAGGGCTTAACTGCGTTTTCCTCTGGACATCACATGCATAAGCCCATGTTTTCCCAGGCAAAACCCATCATTCATTCTTCAGCAGGCAACTAGTTAGTCAGGCAAAGGTGGTTAAAACATTCATATAAGTTTAGAAAGGATCACCTTACAACAGATGAACACAGGTTTTCCAACCATAAAACTGTATCTTTGGAGCAAGTTAAAGTTTACCTGCTTGTCAGACAGGCCCTGCTTGGGGTGTACAAATTCTGCATTTTCTAATGTGGGTGAGGTCAGGGTGATGAGGAGTAGCTGAGTCGGTCAGTATCTTTTGCTGTTGTTAAAAGAATAAACTAGGCCATCAGCTCTTAAGCAAAAATAAGTGTTCCTGAAAATTTAGTTTTTACTTCTGAGAAACCTTGACTTTCATGGTAAGTATCAAGGTATAAAGTATTTAATATGATGCTTGTTTCCAAGAATGAGTACTATATGACTACAGAGGAAGGTAACAAATTAGAACCACATCCATGTTTCTTATTGGGTAACAGTATCCCAACAATTCAAATATAATTACTATTGTTTTCCAGAGTGAGTCCCCTGAAATGTAGAGCCAATTCTCTATTTTTGAAATTAGAAAAGTGTTATGTTTTAATGATTTGTGCTTTAATTAAAGGTTTTTAGGCAGCTGAGATTCTTGCACTGTTTTTCAGAGCACATATGAGTCAGTGTGGTACAGATATGGTTTTGTGCTGGATTTTTTTTTTAGAATGCTTGAAATAAAAGTGAGAAAACAAATTTCTGATTATTATTTTTAATTCTACACAATTCATGTTTACAATTCAATATTTTGTATAAAATCAAACATAATATGCAGTATTTTCAAATGAGACACAAATGCATATTGAACTACTTAATATTACAAGATAATATGAAGCTTTATCTTAAAAATACCTTCAGCAAAATAAACTCCCATTCTGTCAATCCAAGTTAAAAAAATATGATTAGAAATATACAATTTAAAAATAATCAGGATGAACAGTACTGATTAGTCAAGAAATTTTAGTTCTTGATAGTCTGTACATGAGTTTACGCAAGACAAACAGTCTGCAAACCATTAATATAAAAACTGTAGTGCAACAAACTGGTGAACATCATGTTTTGTTTTGTTTTTCCCCCATTTTAATGCAGCAGTCTCTACAAATCTGATTTTTTTTTTTTTTTGTTCTACAGCAGCAGTCCTTCCTCTCTTCTCATACTGGGGCAAAAAGACAAGGTCTGGGTTAACAATCTGAGTTAAATTATTGATGCTGTAATAGAAGCTAGCAAATTGACCCAAGTTCCTACAACTTTTGAGTATGCTGCATACTCTTTTAAATAAGAGATCAATCCATCTGTCATGTATTTGAAAGATGGGAAAGAATTTCTAAGGAAAAACTCAACTGCTGACAGCAGAAATAACTTCGTCAGCTGCTCTGTAGTACAGTGGTGATGCAGCTGCTGCCAGACATGACATTTTGGCACATAATACTTCACAATTCAAAAAAGACTTGGAAACCAAGGACTCCCTCACCAATGCCTACTCTTCATTCTTATATGTAAGACAGCTTTGGTATGGTATAATAAAAATGCTAGACAAAGTACGAAAAATTCAGAAGAACAACCTAAGTGATACAGTTAGATGAGACACAATGAGGTAATGAGTTAATTTTCCCTATAAGGCTGTTCAGAGAGTTCAAATGTAAAATCCCCTTGTCATCCCTTCTCACTAAGATACTGGGTGATGGAAGGCGTAGCCTGAAACACATTTATGCCACACATGAAGTTTTGGTTTAGCTAGAGTTGCTATTGTGTGTTTGTGCACTTGTTTTATGCAAATTTACTTCTGATGAACCTGAAAGTGCTAATGGCTCTGCTGGTTACTTTAAAAAAGGCAAAGGGGTGTGAAATAGACTGATTATTTTGAGGTTAAAACCAAAGATACTAGAAGAGGAAGTTCAGCTGAGAAAAGGGCAAAGCCAAACACAATAAATATTACTAAATCTTTCTTGTTTTGACTCTCACCCCCTCAACTCACTAGTTTCATCCCTTCTGCACTCCAAGATAAGAATTTTCTTCAGAAATAAACATAGATTCATATTTGCACAATATACTTAGTATTGTTACCTGTACTTCACATTTTGGGTAGGTGGCTTTCTTAAACAAAAAACCACCACCAAACCCCAAGAAATTTTAATCACTCTCTCAGGCTGAATTCTGTCCTTCTCTTTCAGGTGCTTTTCACCTAAAAGAAAATGGTGGTGAGGGTGAAGATTAGGAGGAAAACAAAAAATATTTTAGGTCTGAGCCTCAGTAGTCCTTTATTTTGCACCATACAAGCCTCTTCTGTTTTCTTTGTAGTTAATTTGCAAATTTTGACTATCCGAACTCACAGATGCTACCTGTAAGTTACAGAACACTTCACATCCTGCTTCCCCTCAAGCTCATGAATGACACTCCTGCCACGAAATGTTTGTAAGCCAATGTGTAGTTCTTCATATTGGCATTCAAAAATCACCAGCCTAACAGAAAGCTTAATTTTAATTAAGGATGTAGATTGAAACTAGTCACTGAACCTGCCCATTTACATTCATAAAAGCAAAATTCTCCCCCTTCCAGAGGTAATTGTATCTTTAAAAACTTCAGTTATTCCATTGCTAACATTTCAGATCTCTCAGTTTCTCCTACTTTCTAATGTAAGAGTCACTAGATAACTATTGTATTTAAGGCTATGTGGTAACAGTCCTCATCTGAGGGATATGCAGCTATAAACTTCAGTTGGCAGACAAGGGTACATCACTGCAAAGGCAGCTTTGAGATTTCATAATGTGAAAAGGTGTAGGGAAAAAAAAGGCTGCCAGTATTTGTAGACAGTCTTGTAGCGTATGAAAATTCCAGTCTCAGACAGATTCCTCTAAAAACAGAGGTATGCTGTAGTTTTTAAAATGTTACTTAGATGTTAAAAACTATACCTGCCCCCAAGTTCCACTACCAGTCTCGGTTGTACATCAAGCTTATTTTCCCTTTTTTTTTGTGCTGCACTCATAAAGTGTCTCAAAGCTAAAAACCAGTGACGTCCACATGTTATCAAGTGTACCAATAAAACCCAGTACATATTCCTACCTTTTAGATATGGTAATCTGAAGTTTCACCTAAAAGACTTGAAGACAGGAAAAGAAACAGTAAGGATGTTTCAGTATGACAGCACTGCTTTAAATGGTAAACTGGTTTTCCTCCCCCTTAAGATCATACCAGATTTAAAGCAATTACAACTGGTTAAAAGAGCCATTGGTTGTGAACAACTAAAAATCTGTTACTATTATAAACAAGTTAATTGCTTATAGTTACTTTGTTGGGTTTTTTTTAAATAAACATACCACACAACCTTTGAGAATAAAGCACTCTTTGGTGGACAATAGTTACTTTGTGTACTCAATAATGCAACTTCATAAAAATCTTCATACAAAGTAAGAAAGAATAGCCAATTAACACAGGAGAGTACCAATACTATAACAAAAAAAAAAAAGCTTTTGTGGTTTATTTTCAGTCTCAAGTGGACGCTTGAGCCCAATCTGAATGGAGAGCACAGATTTATATATTTAAAAGCTCCCACCATCTTCTAGTTTCTGGTAGTCAGCAGCTAAGTGATTGCCATCACAGTTTATACACATGCATCATATGTACTAGCAAGCTCTCTATAATAGAGAGCTTAAGTATTTACACCTGAGTCTAAACGTACACAGATTTTGTTGGTTTTGTTTGAGGAAGTGTTAGCATATTAGGAAAGTGCCTACCAAGCATGTCGACAGTTCATTTTATTCTACAACTATGGAAGAGATTCTTGTGTTTTCATTTCTGATGGAAAGTGGAGCCAAAGTAATCTTCCTGGAATTGCATCAAGTCCTGTTTAGTCGCATCCCCTTAACTCCCAAATGTCCTCTTCAACGCTGGTTGCTTATTTGAATTTTAACGCAATACTGTTCTAGTCCTTGGGACGGATTCGCTGCTGAAATAAAACATTTGAGGCAAAAAGTTAAATATATACTCAATGTATTTTGAGCAAACATTTCTGGCAAGGTATAATGAGCAAATAATACTTCAGAGAAAGAAAGAGAAGATAGATAAAAGTCACTGCATTTAAGAACATAGCAATTTTGGTTGTTAATAAAGCACAGACTGGTTTGATCACAGACAATATGAAGAAAGGTTCTGTTCCATACAGAAAAGCAATGGAGGATTCAAAGTTCCATAATTTCATTAAGTGCATTTGCTGGAAGACATTCTATTTCTTTCTCTCCCTCTGAGGTATCAGACTGTAGGAAAAGTAGAAAGAACAGTAAAGAAACAATTTTTTTTAAGCTAGATTTAGATGGTGTATTGAGTAAGGAGATTCATAGGGTGAGAGAAGAGCAATTTAATAATTGAAATAAAAGAAAACTTGAAATTATACTGATACTAAAATAATTATAATAGTAATAAAATATGGAAATGAGTGATACCCAGTGCAACTGTTCAACACCCACTGACCAAGCCTGGCCCGTTCCCAGATAACGATCCTGGAGGAGCGACAATCCTGAACTGAAACCGCAATTCCAGAAAGGTGAGAGCCCGAGCGAAAGCCAGAGAAAAACAAAAGAGGAAGAGCCCCTCACTGATATACTGGACATGACGTGATATGATATGGAATATCCCACTGGTGTATTGAAATGGCCATTTAGCTCATTAATTTAAATATTCCTCACCACCTTAGAACTTGCACTTGTAGACTAACAGAACACAAAGTCCTTCACTTCCAGTGACAAAAATGCAAACACTGGTGTGTTCTCAGTGTCTCTCTCATAACAAGTCCCAGGCTGGAAGCAAAACACAGCACTAGTCTAGCTGCTAAAAAACCCAGCTCCGTTCAGCTAAAAACCTGGATACATATAAACAAGCTCTGAAATGCTGCAGGTGGTTTTCACTGTATGAACTAGGGTGCAGAAGGCTGCTTTACAATAACCAGCAAAGCAAAAGCACATGAGATTTTTAAAGCATATTCCTCTTTGTTAGTTCTTGTGATATACCTCCGTGGTTAAACGAAGTAAAGAAATCAATACAATACAATTTTCGTGTATCTTCCCCCACACTCACAATTATTTTTTGTAATAACTTGACCTGCATTCCATTAAGCACCTCGGCCTACCAAAAGGTATTCTTCACCACTCAAGATTTCATTTGTAATCAACTACTTATCATATACATAATCCTAATTTTGTTATATGTGGTAACACGGAAAAGACTGTTTCAGTTGTGTTTTACTATGATTCAGTTGGTTTGGATCTGATCTATGTACTTTATTAGAATACAAACACAAACTTCACAGTAATTGGCAAATTTACAAGGAAGACATCTTAACTGGAGAAACAAGGGCATCCACAGAAAGAGACTTTTGATAATGCTCTAGTAATGCAGTTTCTTGCAGCTCAACAACAGTGTTATTTCATTCACAAGATATAATGTTATGTCTAACAGTACTGGTCTTTTGTAGATGACAGATGACATCTAGAGATGTTCCATAAGGGAAATGCAATTAATGTAATGAACAGGACTGAAATTCCCTGAATTCTCTTTGTGAAGCAGAATAGTGTGTTTTAGCAGTAAATGGTGGTTTTGGCTGAAAAATCGTTCTGGGGGTATTCCATGATAGTGTCTCCAACAGTCTGAAGGATGAAACAGCAAATAAATTACCCAGCTCTGCAGATTATACTGCGTTAGGATGGGTCACAAATGTGAGTCATCTACATAAGAATTTACTAAAATGACCTAAAGCATCAACAAGTAAGATGAATGTAAAAATCCTGCAAGATGTTTCCACTGGAACATATCAGACAAGAAAATGAAAGAATAAGGGTACACAGTAATGTCAGAAGTTCAGAGAAGGCAACAAGGTCGTGATAAACACAGATGTTGGTTAGGGCATGATTGCAATTTTGTAATAACTGTTCTCCTCTACTGTGCAATCCACTTTATCTGGAATAGGTCAATCAACTTGAGCGCTCTGAGGTAATGCAAACTGCACAGACTTCAAGAAATGCATAGAAACTTAGATGAAAAAACAAAGGGATGCTTAAAAAAAAAAAAAAAAGCACGTGGTTTTGCCAAATGCTCCAGAAAAAACACCTGTAAGGTAAACAACAAGGTACTGCATTCTAAGTCTATTAAATTCTACAGTCATACTGAAATACCCTTTAGAAGGATCAGCACCCAATTAGCCCTCTCAGACGACAAAATCATTAAGAACTCCAGAACTGTGGCATAACTATTTAGGACTAATTTGATTATTGGATCCAAGCATAAAGTGATGGCAATTCTTTGACCTCAAAAGTTAGAAGAAAAGAAAGAGTACATAGAATGAAATATTTCATAGAATGAATTAGAATTTCATTAAAATATTAAGTAGCTTACGAAGTTTGAGATCAACCTGATTCTTGGCCTCAGAGCCATAAATCTGGCAATACACATAAAGGATTTCTTTCAAAAGACCTGAAATCTTGTATGAACTCTTAATTTTAGGGATGTTATTTCTGCCTCAGGATAGTTTCTCTCATCTGACACAACACAAAGGTCAACTTGGAGGTGGTTTTCCAGGAACTGAAAATCTCTGTTCAGTTACACATGTGCGTATACACAGCTACCAAGATTTGCAAGGAGCTTAAACCTGGGAGAGGGATGAAGACTTAACAACAGCAGGCAGAATCCCATCAATCTGTTTGGACCAAAACTGTCACAGTGAAAATTACGCAAAATAGAGCAAAAAACCAACCAACCAAACAGAAAAATCCTAAGACAGACTTAGTATTTTTTAGTAAAACATGCATTTCAGGAAGAAGATAATTTTTTTAACATACTGTTATATGAATCAAAATGTCATTTATGTAGCCACTGATAAAAATTCTCTAAAATTTACTGCAGTCTACTATTAATGACTATTTCCACTGCCTGACGGAATGAATTTTTCATAACTTTCATTACCTGCAAGGTTAACAGGATGAAGAAAAAAAGTTATGTGGGGAAAAAGCTGCACAAGAACTTGGCATTTTCATCAATATTTGTAAAGCAAGCTACATTACTACTTTTTATGTAGTAAATGTAAAAGTAAATGTAAAAAAACACATTACTTTTTATGTCATTTATCAAATTTTACTCTTCTGAACAGAATAAGTCTCTTCAGCACCTGACAGACCCATTCAAAAGTTTTGTCACAATAAGCACAGACAAATTCTGGTCAATTGTAACCACGGGAAATTGCTTGGAAATTCAGGCTATGCTCCCAGGCTCATCTGTGATAATGATATGGAGAGCTGCCATAGAGGGGCAGGAACACATGTACACACAAAGAAACATAGTAATATCATGGCCATATGCTTCTGGGCCAAAAGGCGCTTTCAGTCTTGCATAAATCCATCCAAATTTAAAATTTCATTGAGCCTTACCGAACAGGTTCAGTTCAGATTATCAGTCATACTCTCAGTACAAAAATCTCATACCAAATATACACACGCATTTACACTTCACCTCTCCACTACCACTGCATTTCAGTTGTCCACCAAATTCTTCTCAGTTTTGACTTCATGTGCTGACTCAACTGACTTAATGCTGTGAACAACTTTTCCACCTCTTCCTCCAGGCAGAAGTGTGGGAAAAAAAAAAAAGCTTTTTTTAATTACCAGAATCCCTCACCTTCAATAATTCTGACTCACATTAGCAATTACAATACTAAATTCTCAAAGTTGAAAGTCTGAGCAACATAAACAAATGACGTAAGATTTAAGGTTCCAGATATTCTCAGTACATCACATAAACCATAAGATTGTTTCTCATTTCCCAGAGCGAGGACGAGGAGCTGAACTGTGGCAAAAGCTCCTGTCAGCAGTGGATACGCCAGTTCCAAGTATCTGCCTAGAGAACAGATCTGTGAAGAGATTAACTCACCTTTTTAAACTGTTTTTTCTTGCAGCAGACCTGGTAGTTCTTTTAGTAATGTCTGTACTGTCAGAAATGCTAGGTTCAGAGGTTTTACTTTTCTGAACACTGGACTGCAGAATTACTCTGAAAAGAGTAGGAAAAGACAAAGATTATATAACCTGAAAGTTTCTAGGAAAATGCTGAAAAAAGGATATTACAGTTGCAGCAGCTAACAAGAATGAGCTGGCTTTTCACAAATCATTCTGAAAAGCAAATTGTTCTGCCTGAAACGCATCCTTCTCTTTATAACATCCTTGTTATAATTATGGTAATGCAAGTTGTTTTATTAGGAGCACAGCAGTTTGTTCTGGTTTGGTTTGGTTCGTTTTTCTGTCAAAGAATGGATTAAATGAATGGTTTTGAATATCCTGTTAGGTTTTTTGAAGACAAAAAACTAAGAAATTGTATTTTAAATTACTGCAACAACAATAAAAGATAAAATCTGAAGTATGTAACAAAAACATACATTATTTTCCAGACTGACACAGAAAGGAATTCAGAGAAAAACACAACTAATTCGTGAAGATCAAAGTTTAAATCTCCTGCAGTTAACCATGAGTTACTCCCTTCAAACACAGTAGGCTGGGAAAATCATTGCATATGCTGGCATTTTGCACTTACAGAGAATTACTATACCATACTAAAACCTGAGCTTTACATGCTGGTTGTGCTCAACTACTTCTCTGGAAGACTCTAGAGCCATAATCTTGACTATTTCCTGAACAAGCAGATAATTCCTAGTGTTGCTTACATTAATAACAAAAGAAATCCAGACTGTGAAATGCAAAAAACTATTTTTAGCCACCAGCCAACTGGTTCACAAGGAAGAGACCACATCTTCTGTATTCTTAAATACTTCTACTGAAATTATGATACTATGGAGACAAAAGTGACAGCTGGTCAATGAAGTCCACAGATATTTATTTAGTGCATCACTTTATTCCCTAGTCATTCCATCTGTGCAAGTTTCCAACTATAAAACTATGCATCATTTTAGAGATTCAAAGCTCAGAGTAACTTAGCTATTGCTGTTTTTTCCCATGGCTGTTATTAGACTCTAATTTTCAGTGGCTATACTGAGTCGACCTGTGTCAGCAGATTAGAATAGATTGGAAATCAAAGCCTTCATTAAGTTGTATAAACTGCAATCTGGTTAATACTCTGAAGAAACTGTTTTCAAATAACCCTAGATACGAACATAAAATGTAACGTTTGGATCAAAAGTGGACAGACATACATGTGAGAAAATATGAGTATTTTCATACTCAGGTAACATATTCACCAAAAACAGAAATGGAAAAAAACTCGCATGCTTTCACTGTTTTATCTGGGTTTGATTACCAGAACCGAAATATGCATCGGAGATAACACAATTTCATCTAAAATAATTCTTTTATGGCAGTAAAACTGATCAGCAATCTTGTTTACCACATACTTCAAGATTGTTTACCAAACAGATGACTCCAGAACCACAAAGATCAAGTATTTTAAATTTCTACTTGAGTAAATCTCTCTCAGTATTTCAGACTTGCAAAATCTTGTAACTTGATTTGCAGAAGTCCGAACCAAAGTCTTCTATTCCTCCAAGATAAGATACAAGACTGTAAGGGCAAGTACTATCAAAATCCAAAGCAAATTCTACTGTAAACACAACACATTCAAAGTCAGAGGAATCAGTTATTTGAGAGGCTGAAAATAAAAACCAGATACCTTCAACACCATATCATGCTTCTACAGGCAACACAAATCCTTCTAACAAAAATCTGTTTTCCTTGCATGCCCAAGGTGAAAAGGTTCAAAACCTGAAAGTTCACTTTATAATATCTATTTTGCTTTTAAACCAGTTCCAAGAAGTTCTAATATTAAAACTTAAAATTCTCTTTTCAGTGCCATGATTGTCATACAACATGAAAGAATTTGGGCTACTGCACTTTCATCTAAGCTTTAAAAATGACACCAGTGGTGAAAAAAGACTTGCAGTGTACCTGTTATCTGTGCTACTAGCAACTTCCAAGACTGAATGGAAAAGTAGAAAGCTGGCTTAACCCTGTAGCATTTAGTCACTGAAATATGAGTATGACCAAATCACAGCATATGCTGGTTTATTAGTGGTCATGCAGACAGAAATATGGAAAAATCATGTTTTCTCCTTAAATACACAGATACAGTGGCTCTGTGTATAAAATGCATGTAATAATGTACATAGGAAAGAAAGCAAAAGTTATTGGAACGTGACCTAATGGTTATAATCTTTCTCTTATAGGTGTCTGTTCTTTCCAGACACTGTAACTTCAGGTCAGTATACTTGGTTTAAACCCATACATTTATCTATGTGTAGATAAACACTATGAAGCGTTAAGATATCATCTTGCACAAACACTTAAATATTAATATTTTAACATATCACAGGTAAGTCCTTACTTCCCACAGAATTTCTCTGTTCAGAACAAAAAAATAAAGAAAAGAGATTCTAAATGGGAACATGACTCATAAAAATAGTCACCACATATAACTGCACCTTCAAATCAAACCAACCACAACATCATCATAGTCTTAAGATTGCTCTAGCTAACAAAGGGAAAGGAGAGAAGGAGCTGGCGTATGGGATCAGCTCAGAACCAACTGTGAGCCTTTGACATAGAATCATAGTACCATAGAATGGTTTGGGTTAGAAGGGACCTTAAGGATCATCAAGTTCCAACCCCCCTGCCATCAGCAGGGACACCCTCCACTAGACCAGGTTGCTCAAAGCCTCATCCAGCCTGGCCTTAAACACTTCCAGGGAGGGGGCATCCACAACTTCTCTGGGCAACCTGTTCCAGTGTCTGACCACCCTCACAGTGAAGAATTTCTTCCCAATATCTAATCTAAACCTGCCCTCTTTCAGCTTAAACCCATTTCCCCTTGTTCTGTCATTAACTGCCCTTATGAAAAGTCCCTCCCCAGCTTTCTTGTAGCCCCTTCAGGTACTGGGAGGCCGCTATAAGATCTCCCCGGAGCCTTCTCTTTTCCAGGCTGAACAGCCCCAACTCTCTCAGCCTGTCCTCATAGGAGAGGTGCTCCAGCCCTTGGATCATCCTCGTGGCCTCCTCTGGACTCGTTCTAGCTGGTCCATGTCTTTCTTGTGTTGGGATATCATCTGCTCTTCAGTAGATATGTCATTTTTACATCTCTGACACACAACTTCACATGGCTACCCAAGAGTGAAGGTTAATTGAAATCCGTGTGAACAAGACATTTCAGGAATGATCAAACAGATGGGTTTAAATCAGACTAAAATTCTAGACTTCCAAGGCTGACAGTACCTCAAGGAAGACAGACAAGGTCCCATTTACACCATTGCCTGACATAGTGTTATAACAAAACACCCAGAATTGCCTTTACGCCCAACAACTGTGCAGTTAACAGTGCTATCAGAGCTTTTATTAGAATGCATACATGTTTAAGGTAAAAGAAGAAGTTAATGTATAGAATTTTGATTTAACACAATTACACTACCAGCCTCACTTGCCAGCAGGTTCAACAGATAGGTTTTATAATGGACATAAGATGAGGCCACAGTAGAGGAAATCCTCCCAAAAATCTCAGCACAAAAAAAATCCCAGGCGATATTAGAGAAGAGTAAGATCCTCAGGACACTGACCTTACTGCTTTGTAACTGTTAATGTAAAATAGCATGTCATGGTGATAGCGACCAACTTCCAGAAACACCAGCAGAAAATGCATCTGATATACACAAAGGTTTTCTAACTCAATGACATACAATTTTTTTTTTTTTTTTAAAGAGAAGCAGCAGAATGTTTCCTTAACATAAACTACAGGATGCTGTAATAGCCACGCTACCAAAATAGGTAATCCATATATTGTAAGAATTTTTCATACCCAGTTAATCTGTAAGGGAAGCATCACTTGGTAATTCTGAACCTAAAATACTCCCCAAACACCACACTAGTTTATAGACTACTTTCTTATTCAAGCTAAAATATTGGCCTTTAAACAAATCAAAACCTGCTTAAATGAAGCAGTGTTGGGTCAGTAGGACTATCTTTTAAATACTTTGTAACCTTTTTTTCACCATTTAACATAGCATGGGGTGGGGGGACAGGTACACCACCAAGACACAAAAGCCCAAACCCCACAACCCAAGACAAAATCCACAAAACTTGAAATGCCAGCCAGGTAATCAATCAACACAACAAGCTTTTTTAAAAGAAAAAACATTACAGAATCCTAGGGAGGGATGGGGGGAAGTGAGTTTACACAGGAGCATGTCTTCTCTGATCTATGATGAGCATTTTATTCTTGCAAAGGCTACCTGTTTTATGAGGTCTCTCAAATGCAGTACTGCTTTCTCCTTCATCACCTCATGATTTTTAGGAAAATAGCCCTGAGACCTCTAACAATGTTCCAAGTCAGCAACAGACAAGAAGTGACTAATTCTCTTCAATCCACAGGGCTCCAGCCAACAGGACTGCCAGGCAAGCCCAGAGAGATTCATGATCCTGACTGATAATTTGATCTCTTAAAAAATAAGGGACACTATATGCACAATGGAGACAACGTTAGTCTAGCTTTTAAGAAAAGAAGTGTTTCTGTTCCTGGACATAAACCAATGTTGTATGATTGTCAATCCTGCATATGAGCCAGCAGCACCAGTAACCCAATTGCTTGTATCGTAACACATTTACCAACATCAAAAGGGAGTTTTTAGACAGAAAACAGAAACTGTAGGAGAAAGAAAGAATGATAGTTGAGTGAAATTGATCTTACAGTACAGGAAAAGAAAGGACAGGTTGTTTCATTGTTTTTTAACCAGTGTTTTAAGTTTAGCTTTTTAGTATGTTTAGAAATCTGAGGCGAAATCTGGAAAACACTGAGACAAGATATATTGCTACATTCAGTGTAAAACTTTGAAAACAAGCCTATCATTTATAGTATGTTCTTTGGCAAAGTTAGGTCCCAATGGAAAAAAAACCAAAACCTATCTAAAATGATCTTCAGTTCTTTTTATCCTTCAAAATAATAGATTAAGATGAGCTCAGCTAAGGCTAACAGGAAAGCTAAGTTGTCCACAAGATTCCCACTTCTCATTCTTTAGTTACTAGGTCATTTTCTTTAGCAGAAAGAGTCCCATGCTTTTGAAAAGTGTGGACAAAAAGTTGCAAGGCCAAAGGTAAGAAGGATAGAAACTCATAATCTTAATGTTCTGCCAGGAGAGAATGTCTTTTCTTACTTAATACTCTGGTGTAAAACACTTTTTCTGATCTAGTTGTATTCTGAGAGCACCGAAGTTTCAAGCATTCACCCAAAGTACCCATTTCACTTTGAGGGTGGTGGTGAAGCAGCTGCAGGGAGACAGGGTAGCAAGCAAGAAGTTCCTTTTTGGGTTTCCTGGGAGTTCTGCATGCTGCTGAAATTCTGTTTGGCCAAAAGATGGATGAAAACACTGCACCTCTTAAGTGGAAGCGAGGCACAACAATCACTGCAGCCACTCTGACAAAAGCAGAGTGGAGAAAAGAGTGAAAACTGTACCTGAAGAACTAGTATGTTTTAACGTTCAACTCCTGAATCCAAGTAACAGAAAGAAGGGATTTAATGAATCTTATAAAGCTCTATAAAAAATGAGAACTAAAGAAGATGAAACCAGATTGGCTGGGTAAACAAGTAAGCTTTGACCTAATACTGCAACCTGCCTTCTGTTATGTTAAAAAGTCCCATTTTAATGCCCTTTATGGCATATGATACTACAATCTCTTATAAAAACAAAGACCTGCTGACATTTCTAACAGATTCTAACTCCTGGCATTTCACATGAGTAAAAACATCCTTTGGGAAACTAAGTGCCTTTGCAAGTTCAGGAATTTTGAAGTAAAACTGGAGCAAACATCTTCATTTGCCATACGCAAAGAATACGATAATATTTTAAAGCAGTACTTTTTCCTTTTTAAAAATATAGTTTTGCTTATTTGCAGGAGCATGCAGAAAAGAAAGGCTTCAAAATTATAAATTATCCTAATTATAAAAGCTCTGCACCTTTCTGTATTGCAAGCCAGCCATAAAAATCATTCAGTTACTCCAAATAATATATACAAAATACAACAAAGCCAGAGCAGTGAAATTTACTCTTGCAACAAAGCCAATAAGAAACATGATATGAAAACATGCATTTATGAGACATACTAGACAGAAAGCGTGAGCTATTGTAGAGAAATGGAATGGGACACTTACACAGTGGCTCTCTCTCAGGGGGTCCTGATGGTTACTATGTTCTTAAACCATCTAGACAGGCTGGGCAGAAGGGAGCCACATACAATCCACCAGATGACAATGCTACACAGTGTAGACACCAGCATAGCTAGGAGCCATCTAAAAAAGGGGTTAGAGGGGGAGGAAAAGATGAACAAAAATTCAAAAGCAAAAGCTATTGGTGCATTTTAGCTTATTCAAGTTCTTCAAAAGCATATTGCTCTATAATGTTCGCCAAGCATTTTCTTACTTTCTAAGACTGTAACAATCCATGCAACCATAAACTGCCAAATGTAGTATCCACGTGTTGCTGGAATCAAAGCAAATTTTCTGATATCCTCACTACAGTCGTCTCTTCCAAAGAAAATCTGTATCACTCTTTTGAAAATAAGTGCATGCTGAAGCAGTACATCTCTGACCACTTGCTGCCATCTCTGACATGATTTCATCAGCCTGTATTCATATATACTACTTCACAATCTGTGTTCTAATACTAAAACATTAGATCAGAGACAGATCAGTTTGTAGGAACAATCCATTTCTGTAAACACTCAGATGATGGGGTCTATTACCTTCCTGTGTTTAAAGGAGCAAAACCTAAAAAGCTATTTCATAATCTTTTGTCAAAGATGCAGAAAATATACAAAGTATCCATTCAGCAAAGTGTATAAAGTTTATACAACCAACTTCAATAAACATTAACAAACGTACACAAAACCCTTGAAACTTAAAATGTAAGCAATGCCTCTAGCTCTCAAAGACTGTCATCGTCCCAGCTTCTGGTGCCCTTATTTTGCCCCTTTTTTTTTGCTTTTCTGTGAAATAAAACAACATAGAAGATTTAGAAGCTTCCTTTTGTCTGCTTAGATAAAATTGATTAATTTCACTGCAAGATTAATTATTTTTAACAGTCTGAACTAAAAAAGAAAAAGACTGACACCTCTTTTAGCAGGGAAGACTTCTGACTCAGGGCAGCTAAATATTCCTAGCGATATTTCGGTTTAATAATAGTAACACAAAGTATGTAAGTAGTTATACATTCATTTTTCACCAAATTATTTCAGTACAGGTTGCAGAACATGCAAATAACTCTGGGGAGCAAGAAGAGGGAAATTCCAATTCCTTGTGCCACAATGCACACTACAAAAAACAACTACAAGCTCTAGATGAATTATTTTAATTCTACAGAAGTACAAGCTAACTAGTTTTAACTGGAGCAGTCATGCAGTCAGAACTCTTCATAGTATTTTAATAGCTGACTGGGTTTCTGCATATTAAGACAATGGCTCTGAATAGATGATCATACAGTCTACATTCATCCTATGGAACACAGAATAAATAAGATCTTCCACAATGTTTATTACATGACTTAAAGCACCTTTTATGAAAAAATACTATGAAGTGGAAACTGAGGCACTATGAGCCTTAGAAACTTAGGTGCAAGGTAGCTGTTTTTACTGTGGTATCTAACTGAGGTGATGTGTTTTGGGTTATTTTTAATGTCACTTGGGTATAAGCTTTGTTCTGAATCTGTTGCTTCTTATATGATTGCCTGTGTAAATGAAGAGCATGAACAAAAGAAAATCTTTTAAAACAAAAGCAGAATTCATACACAGCAATGTGTAAGGGTTTCCAAAGACATATTCCTTTACCTTCACCACATTCTTACTACACACCTCTCACTTTTTCTAAAAGTCTGATGACACTGTTTAGTCATAAAAAAAAGGAAAAAAAAAAAAAAAAAAAAAAAAGGCCAGCAGCTAGCAGCATCATCCCCTACAGAAAGACAGTACAAGAAAAGCCAAGTTGCTTTCGGTCTGTGACTTTGGTTTTATGTTGTTCGCAAAAACCTGACAGCCAGGGGTCACCATTCCTTTTGTAGCAATCAAATGAGATCCAGTTATGTCTTGCAAGTCCTGCATTCTCTTGTAGTTTATTTAAGGTTAGACAGAAAGTTTTTCTACCTACAGTAGCTACAAGCTACAACAGATGCAAAGGTGACTACGAACTTTCTTTTACAAGTGGTGTTTCAGTACTTGTCTAAAATAAAGAGATTAGCATACCAGGTTGCCTGACAGAAAGCACTCCTTTTGAATTTATTTACTGAAACAGTGCTACTCCCTGCCTTCCCGATCTACCAGCCATTACCCTAAAGCCCACAGGATTTAGGGAAAGTTCCTCTCCAAGGAAGAGGAAATGAAAGGAAGCTAAAGATTCTTCCTTCAACTCTTAGATAGCTGGCTTTACTTCAGAAAACAGCGCATACCTTATTTCAGCCAGTCAAACACCAGCACATGGAGTCATATTCTTCCATTTTTCTACTACCACAGGAAAGACAAAGGAACGTTTGCAATTAAACTAAAAGTAAAGCCTTGTAAAGCGCAGACTCCTGGAATCAAAAACAACGCAGAAAACTAGAAACTGAGTAATGCAGTTCTTAATCCAAGTTCTCCCGCCTCCTTAGAGCTCACCAAGCCTTCAGAGAAACAGTGAATCTCATGCTTGTTTTAAATAAGTAAAAGCAGCCTTGGCAACAAAGGAGTACATAAAAGCATTTCTGGCATTTAAACATTGAGAATCTGACTTACGTTAGCGGAGATGCAGTTGGAGCTTTTGCCTGCCTTCTACTTTTCAGAGCACAAAGCTTATCACCTTGTGTTACACAGTTTGTTTCATCTTCATCACTGTACTGGATAAGGGAAGCAGGGAAGTGATAAACCAACATTAAAATATAGACTCTTAGACATTTAGGAATTAGCCTTATCTTAAATCTTAAATTTAGAATTCTGCCAACAGGAAAGTCTGCCAGCAAAAAATCAAAGGAAATTCACTTGCATAAATACAATTCTGTTCTTTCCAGTTTCTGTTTGCTGCTTTAAAATCTGTAAGCCATTAAGTGGTGTCATGAATTATGTGCATCAGAATGTTGTCTATCTTTAAAAGAGTGGAAACTTATTATCAAATCTTTGCTTAGGTACAGTACAATCTTCACTCAAGTACAGCATTTCACTCCTTCACCTGCCATTTTAAAACAGCAGTACCATTTTTTTTAAGGCAGCATCAAAAGGCATTATAGAAATTGCAATTACTTGGAAACTAAAAAAAGCAAAAAACCTTTCATCCCTTCCCTTTAAACACACAGAATGAAGAGACAATCCCAACAAAATCACACTGGTTTTGACTGCAAATCATGAATACTTTTTTTTCCCCTAATATTTATCTGTTTACTGAAGTATGATAAGGATGGTCCTACTCCACCCATGTATTGCACTTCATTGTTCATACTTGCTGTCCTTACCTTCCTCCCCACCCCATATCCCTTGATACAAAAAGGGTAAACAGAAAAAGAATCATGATTAACATAGTTTTACTGTACCCACTGGTTTGTTCACAGCCTGAGAGATTCTCAACAGCAATCAAACTTTTACAAGAGCACAATATTGGGATGGTTACCAGTTCAATGTCCTTTCTGATGGTTCTCCTGTTCCTTCTGTCATTAATTGAAATATCATCTACTCCCGACAGAATTCTTGTTACAGCAATTTTATGGTTTCCTTTCAACTTTGCACGGAAAATATCTCCTTCTGTCCAAAGTTCTGCCTGTTTGCTATCATAACATGGAAAAAAAAAAGCCCAAAACACAACAAATTAACACCAAAAATTATTAAGTGTACAACAAAAGAAGACAACAAAGACATATCTAGATATCTATTTTTGAAATAATTTATAGTGAATCTACTTACTCCACCAGGAAGTGTTGTTGTGGTCCAATCACTGAACCAGGTCTATTTATTCTAATCCAGGCAATAGTTTCAGCAGCTGTCATCCGATAATGCTTCATAATATAACAAGCAATAAGTGTCCCAGTTCGTCCAAGACCAGCTGTGTAAGATAGAAGAATGGCTTATTTTACATACCCATTTTACATACTCATCTTTACATAACCATATGGAATCTGCTGTAGCTACATACATTGTTACTTGGACAAATAGTTACTTGCCTAGTTTATTAAACAAACCTGTTACTGGTGAAACTTGGTAAGTGTCACTCACTTTATGTTCTGTTTTCTCCATATATAAGGTTACTAACACATTGTTCACATGTTTTTTGAGTGAGTTAACCTTCCAAAGCCAGCAACTTAACAAATATTTGTAAATCTATCTATCTTCCTTTACCTATCGGTCTAGGAATATGTATATAGGTATGAGAAACTTTTTATGCATGGGATAAAACAGCTGGCTTTTTTCCAAAATTCTCAAAGCACCTCCTTGCGAATTGATCATATCTTGCACTAAAACTAGTTGCTCTTCCAATGCCTCCTCTAACTAATCTCTTACTATAGTTCCCGAGGAAAAGACAAATTTTGCAATAAGAAAGTCTGGGTATTAGCCAACACAGGCAAAAAGTACTCCAGAATGAGGAACCTTATTTGCAAAGGCCCTCAAAACAGTCCCGTTTACCCTGGGAAACATGAGAAAGAAAGGGGAACCACTCCAGCTAAGTGGCTTCTCTCCTCAATCACTTGCTGTAAATGTTAAACCACACATCACCTTCTGTCATTTAACAAGTGACTGATCAACACCAGTGTAAAATCTTCAGTATAGCCCAACAGCCCAGACAACCACAAAGCACTTTCCATGCCTTGCCCAGCTTTAAGAACAGGCTACAGCATTCTAGGCTTTCTCAAGAGTAAGAGCAGGCTGAGGAATATAAGGTAGTCTAGATACCATTAGTATAATAAATATCAAAGAACATCTTAATCTAGATAAAAATAAAGCACTAGTACCACTGATACTCAATATTCAGGCATAATCAATTAAGCAATATGCCCAAATTTATCACCTCAGTGAACAGTAAGAGTATGCACTTGTTTTCCAGCAGTCAATATGATGTTTTTACCAACTCTTCCACTCCACCATATAATCCTGTTAAAAATGCAGCAAATGGATGCGAGATTCAAGAACAAAAATGCATTTTTTGCTGATCCCAGGCAAACTGGTTAAGAAAAGGCCTTTCCCCTCCAATCAGAGCATTATCAGGTATGCTAGCAAGGCAAAGTTTGTGGAGAACCAATGTCTGATAGACTACTAAAGATGGAAAGGGAAACAGTTCCTCTAGAATCACAAATCTTTTTACTAGTTGGATTGGGAATGCTCTGAATATCTTTTCCTTATCAGTCTAACTCTGAAGTAACAGACACTCAGAGCATTGCCAGTGTACCTAGTATAAAGAGTTGCTGAGGGATTAAGACTTCTGTGGTTCTGGAAGAACACGCATACTTTATGAGAAATCTCCTCAAAAATGCCTGCATTGGCATTTTCAAAAGTTTATTACTTCATTTATTTAACCATGTATTTTCAGAAAGCTCTATAAACTTAAAATTCCTTCTCAAAAGAATTCTTTGAAAGTGCTAACACTTTCTATCAGAAAGAGCTGTTAATATTGGCAAGTTCATTTTTCCCAGCTTCATTCTTGGAAACAGCTGGCCAGATTTTTCTGGAACTTAAAATCAGAAGACAAAGTGAAGAACAGAAGCATAGAAATAATTTTTATTGAAAAGTTAGAGTTTGGCAGAGATTTTAATAATTAGATATAACAGAACTGTAGTCCAAAATACCTCAGGAACTATAAATATAAGCATCACTTGTAATACAAATTGGTTTTACACCGTACCTTTGCAATGAACGGCTACAACACCTTCAGCATTTTCACAAATGTTTAGAAATGTTTTAACTATAGTATCGCTAGGTGTGCTTCCATCAGCAAAGAAGAGATCAAAATGCTCAAATCCAGCATCTGTAAATTGTTTGGCATCATACAGTTTTTTGTTGAGGCGTATTATAGTGGTGACCTTATGTTTTCTGAAGTATGGGAAATAAGCCTCTGGAGCATGGTGGGGATAGCCTATTTGAAAAAAGAAGGGGAAAAAAACCAAAGAGAGTAAGGCTCAAACTGCAGAAATAAACAAAAACTCAAAAACAAGAGATGAAAACACTTTCAAAACAGAACTCATGTTCAACATAAAGAAATAGACTAACCGAAAATGGAATTTTAACATAATCAGCTAGGTCAAATACAATTAAATCAAGTATTAAAATTTTACTGCCAGGGTTCTTATAAAAGAAAAAGAGCCAAGGAAAAAACACACTGTTTGAGGAACAATTTTTAAAGCTTGTTCTTACTGATAACAGTCAACTAAGAAAGCAGTGGGCTTGTGTCCCCCACCTCCTTTTTTAAGCATACCATTTTCAATTTTACTTCTTGAATGAGGTCCACTGAAGGCAATGAATTTGTTTGGTATTATCCAGTTAAAATCTCCATTTTCTGCTCTCTGTCAAGAGAAAATGCTTCGTTTATCATTATCCCTGTATTTTCAGGCTTTTCCCTATTGTTTCAAAATACATGCTAGATAGAGGAGATGTACAATTTTTTGCCAAACTTTCTATTTTAATTTTTTTATAGGTTTCTAAATTATGACCTTGGCCTTCTCTCTGTTCACACTTTAAATAACGATTTTTTAGATTCTAAGAACACTTAATTTTCTCTTTACAGATAACTAGCAGCTTTGCATTTCTGAGACTGCACAGTCAAGAGTTGCAGTCCTTCATTGTCACATCGGTTTCCCATGCCCCTAAGGGAATTTTATAGGCTTGGAGTTTCCCAGCCCTTTTTCCTTCTTTACCTCAGAGTGTTACTGTACCTTTGCCATGTGTTCACAGATCCACACTTGAATTGCTCTCCAGAATTCAGTTAGATCTGGACTCGAATGCCCTTGATTTTCTCATCAAGACTGCTCAAGAATATGCATGACCTCTAAAAGGTGGCCAAACTCCTACTCCCTAGTCATCTTCTAGGGCTTAAATAATAATGAAAAAAAGTATTTATTTCTATTTTGGTTTGCTTCCCCCCAGGTTTGAGGCTGACTATGCTTAAATCTGAATTTCAATACTCTCTCTGGCCACACACCTTTAACAATCAAAGTTTAAAGAGACAAACAAAAAATGGAATCTAATACTACAAAAAAACCACCAAACACATATAAACAATCATCTTAGCATTAGTAACAGCAAACAAATCAGAAGATTGATACTGAACACTTACTTCATAATGCTCATATTCATTTACATCAAACGTATTGAAATCCAGGAAACGATACTGCAAAGCCTAAAATTCAGAATACAGCTATTAACAAAGACAGTTTTTCAATGAGGACGGTTTATTACTCTTTTAGGTTACTGAAAGCCCCTTAATGCCTCTTCTACTTTTTCTGAGAGATTTCTTCATATATTTGAAAAAAATATAGATCAACTCAATCTTGGTTCAAAACATATTTGTAAATTTCAATATAAGCGAAGTTAGACAAGCAAATCCACTCTTTTCTGTTTTCATCAAATCACTACAAAATCCCAGACTACAGAAGCATTCAGTCTTTTTACTACTGCTAGGAGTACAAAATAAAAAAGAGAAAAATAACTGGCAGAAATTTTCTATTGAATTTATGAGTACAATCTAGAGTCTGCATTCAAGGATTGCAAATATTTTTGTGCATGGATGCTATATGCTCTTATTACAATGCTAATACTTTAATTGATTTTGATTTTTTTGCAGACACAGTCCTAAGCAAACACTAGCGTAGTCCCAGATGTCCCATGATTATCCACAACCATTATGTTTAATACTGTATAAAAAAAAAGTAACTGGCACTTTACCCACTTGTTAAGTCAGGAAGCATGAACATAGATAATCCTGAAACTCCAGATACTCAAAATACTACATTCTAATCTCCTCTTTCTCTGCTTAATCTTGTGTAGTTTTCCTTGCTGCTCACCAGTACTAAGAAGAATAACAGTTCACCACTTCTGGCATACAAGCAGCCAATGCCAAAACATCCAAAAAAGCTGAAAATCATAAATCTGCAAGAAGCTGGCTTAATCAGTAAAAACACCAGTATTTGGCAGAGATACTGATAATACAAAATACAGCAGTAGGGTGGAGAGCTGCAGAATTCCCCATTTCACTACTCATACAGACTAATAAGAACGCATATAAATTTCCCTGTCCTTCAATGCCATGTTGCTTCACTACTGTATTGCTATAAAACACTAGACTATGATAATTTGTAGTTAAAAAAACCCACCTGCCTCCTCACATTTGTTGTATTTATATTACTAAAGCAAAACTTGAAGTCATTAGTACATGCTGCAAATGTCTAAGAAGTAGCACTAACCAATTCAAAACCGCTTTCAATTACTATATTCAGCCTAAAATGTAACACCAGGGGAGCACATAATAAACCTATCACACAAGTTTTAGGGATTATAGGTGTGAATGACTGTCTTGAAAGATTACGTAAATAAAACACAAAATTCCCTTTTAAAAATCTTCACTAGTTGGTTATATAAGGTATTAGTTGACTTCCATGGATGCTGCACCTCGAAGATTTTTTACAACGTGTAATACATAATAAACTAGGCAACAATCAGAAAATCTGCTACTGCGCAGCTCTAACTGGATCCTTGCTTCCTAAACCTTCTTTTTCTGCTAGGCAATATTTAGTTGACCTTTTGCAATATGAAAAATATTGTTTCACTGACCTTGTTTATTGCATGAAAACAGTCCAGCAATGTCAGATGAAAACTGCAAGTACCAAAGGAAGCATCCCTATAACATACGATGACCAAAATAGTAAAATTATCCCATTTTAATACAAGTGAAAGCAATTGAAGGTATTTCTCTAAAACATCTTTTAAAAATTACTTCAAGATAATTACTATAACAGTGTAATTATTATGTCAAATAATTACTTAACTTGTCCCACCTTGCATCTTACAATAACCACAAAACATAAAATAAGTTATGTTAACAGATGATCCAAAAGTAAGATTACTCCAGTTATAGCTTTGGTAAAGCTGACATGTTCAATTTCATAGAATCATGGAATGGTTTGGGTTGGAAGGGACCTTAAAGATCATCTAGTTCCACCCCCCCTGCCATCAGCAGGGACACCTTCCACTAGACCAGGTTGCTCAAAGCCTCATCCAGCCTGGCCTTGAACACTTCCAGGGAGG
>NW_010333902.1:49737-67851 GCF_000700745.2 Antrostomus carolinensis
CCACCCTCACAGGAAAGAATTTCTTCCTAATATCTAAACTAAACCCACCCTCTTCCAGTTTAAAGCCATTACCCCTTATTCTATCACTTCCTGCCCTTGTAAAAAAGTCCCTCCCCAGCTTTCCTGTAGGCCCCTTCAGGTACTGGGAGGCCGCTATAAGATCTCCCCGGAGCCTTCTCTTTTTCAGGCTGAACAGCCCCAACTCTTTCAGCCTGTCCTCATGGGAGAGGTGCTCCAGCCCTCGGATCAACTGGCACGTTTCAGTGTTCATGTCAACAAAGAGCAGACAACAACAACTCCCTGTGGCAAGAGCTAAATGCCTAAATTAGTATCATTTTCTAACACACACACTTAGAACATTTTCTTCTGAAGTACACTTTCAAAAAAGTTAAATTGTAGCATCCTTCAAATGCCATTTAAAATAAAAAGATGCTGTATGCATGCATTCTAAGTATATGTGAACAGTGTCTTCTTAATAGAATTGTTGAGATACACATTTGTGTAGATATATTAAAAGATTTTCCTTAAGACGCATAAAATAGTTTATGTTTAAATGTGAGGAGAAACTGGTTTTCATTAAAACCCCATCTTTCAACTAGGATTTTTTAAATTCTTGATCCAAGAAAGACATGTTCTTAGTACATGGCCATTATAAGATCCCCTAAGCACTGCAGAATAAGCATTCTAAAGGAATAATATTGTTAATGCAAAAAATAAATTCAAACCGAGTCTACATTAGAGAATACCATGTCTCAGCCGAAGAGCTTCTTTTGAGACCATGTAGTTCTCATCAGCAGAGAATAATTAATGTTTCAAAAAAAGTAAAAAATACATCATGTTCAAATTTCAGTTGAGAGGAGGAAGCACTTCTGAAGAACTTGGATGGCTGCCTCTACAATTTGTTTGTATCCTTTTCCTTCCTAACGAATCAGTGTGAAAGGTGAGGGAAAAAAAGAAAAAAAAAAACAGCAGGAGAAGGAAATAACAGAACCCCATTCAGGTAAAAGAGAGGACAGGTAAAGGTGACATTGTAGTGAGTGTGTGTTAGGCGACCTGATCAGGAAAAATGAGTGGATCAGGCCCTCTACAGAAAGATAGAAGCAGCCTCACATTCACAGGCCCTGGTCCTCATGGGGAACTTCATCCACTCCAGTTATCTGTCGGAGGGACAACACAGCAGGACATAAGCAATCCAGGAGGTTCCTGCAGTGAACTGTTCAACAACTTCCTTCTCCAAGTGAGACAGAAGCCAATTAGGAACAGGGCTCTGCTGACCCTCATACTCACCAAAAAGGAGGTGCTCACTGGGGATGTGAAAGTCAAAGGCACCCTTGGCTCTCAGGATCCTGACTTGGAGTTCAGGATCCTGAGGGAAGGGAGAATAGTGAAAAGCAAACTGACAACCCTGGACTTCAGGAGAGCTGACTTGGTCCTCTTCAAAGATCTGCTTGGAAGAGTCTCACAGGATAAGACCCTGAGGGGAAGAGGGGCCCAAGAAAGCCGGTAAATATTCAAAGATCACCCTCTTCAAGCTGAAGAGCAGTGCATCCCAATAAATACAAAAGCAGGCAAAAACACTAGGAGGTCTGCTTGAATGAACAAGGAACTCCTGGCCACAAACACAAAAAGGAAGCATACAGACAGTGGAAACAAGGACAGGTAACCTGGGAGGAATACAGAGACACTGTCTGAGCATTCAGGGATGAAGTTAAGAAAGTTAAAGCCCAAACGGAATTGAATCTGGCCAGGGATATCAAAGAAAACAAGAAGGGCTCCTCTAAGTACAGAGGCAACAAATGGAACACTGGGGAAGATATCGGCTCATTGCCCAATGAGAGAGGAGACCTTTTTACTAAGGACATGGAAAATGTTGAGGTACTGAGTTTTCTTGCCTCAGTCTTTACTAGCAAGACCTAGAAACCAGAGGGAAAGCCTGCAGTAAGGAAGACATACTCTTGGTGGAAGAGGATGAGGTCATAGAATACTTCTGCAAACTGGACACATCTCAGTCCACGGGCCCTGATGGGGTGCACCTATGACTGCTGAGGGACCGCAAGGCTGCTCTCAATGACCTCTGATCGATCATGGCAACTGGGAGAAATGCCTGAAGACTGGAGGAAAGCAAATGTCACCATGGGATTGTCTTGTCACTCCAGAGAGGTGATGGAGCAGCTCATCTTGAAAACCATTTCCAGGCATATTAAGGACAAGAAAATCATAAGAAGTAGTCAGCATGGATTCATCAAGGTAGAATCACGTTTGACCAATTTGATAAACTTCTACAATTAAATGACTGGCCTGGTAAATGAGGGGAGAGCAGTGGATATCTGAATGCCAGTAAGGCCTTTGACATTGTTTCCTTAAGATGCTCATAGACAAGCTAGTGATGTCTAGGCTGGTTAAGCAGACAGGTGGACTGAAAACTGGCGAATGGCAGGGCCCAAAAGATGGCAGTCAGTGGCACAAAGCCTAGTGACAGGCTAGGAACTAGCAGTGTACTCCAAGGGTCAATACTGCATTTTATCCTGTTCAACATCTTCATAATGATCTCCCTTATGGGGCAGAGTGTTCCCTCAGCAAGTGTGCTGGTGACACAAAACTGGGAGGAGTGTCTAATACACCAAAGGGTCATGCTGCCATCCAGAGGAATCTTGACAGGCTGGACAAATAGGCTGACAGAAGCCTTATGAGGTTCAACAAGTAGAAGTGTAAAGTTCTACAACTGGGGAGGAACAAACCCAGGCACCAGTACAAGTTGGGGGCTGCCTAGCTGGACAGTAAATTTGCCTCCTAAATGTTTTCTGGACATTCTTTTCTGCATATTTAGTTTAGTCCAACTTTTAGAAACTCTTGTTTGGAGGAAATTAAGTTGTTCCTCTGCACGATGGATTGACTTTATTTGCTACATTAAGCAGCACAGCATATACCACAAAGAGGTCTGTGGACTGAAACAGATAGAATTACATTCCCTCAGGGTCAAGCAGCCATGAACCAATGGTTTTACACATTTCCTCATTGGTAGAAAGGTACTTTAAAGGTACACTAAATTATATGAGGTTAGCTGGCATTCTTTATGCAAAAAACAGAATTTGGGGGTTGCTGCATGCATTCAACAAGTGGGAAAAATGGAGTGCTAGAAGTATGACAAGCCATTCATGATGAATGACAGATATTTTGATACGTTTAACTACCAACTAGTGGGGTAAAACCAGACTGCCAAGTGAGAAGCAATGTAGATCAAAAAGCTCAATGAGAGTGAACACAAAGCAGTGTGGTTCCTTCACCTTCTGTCCAGAGACTTTCAGCACCAGCTGCTAACACCCCTGTTCAGCACTCTGCAATTAAAGCTCAGGCAGTGAATGTGTCATATGTTAAAACTTCAGCAAACCCACCCCCCAAAAAATTAACACTGCTAAATGTTACATTATTCCTCAAAATACCAAGGTACAGAAAGTTCTAACAACTTTTTATTTACCTGAAAGGAAGATAGGAAATGCTTCCAGCCAGTATAAGCCTGTACACGTCTTCTGGGGATTCTCTCAGGTATATTATCTATTTTTGTGGAAAAAGACAGAAAATAAAATAAAAATATTTTAAGACTGATATCAATAACTTCAAGTCACTTGTTTACTACAGAAGGTATAATTAATTATCACAAACCTCAGAAGTTCTGTGAAGGAGTGGCATAAGAACAAACATAGGCAAGTGTGCAAGAATAAAACTAACATAAACAATATAAAGTACTGGTCAACATAGAGGAATACATATTTTTAAACAAAATTTATAGATTTGTGCCAGAGTTGTTCACCTATAGGCTACAATGAAAAAGATTCTGTCCTTTTGAATTCTTCTGTTTCTACTGCAACTCTGCTGGACCAGTTAGTAGATTTTTTTACATTAATGTAAATCCAAACACAAAAACCCATAGAGATATCAGCAAAACTATGAATCACCTGGTCTATAAAACAGTGTGTACACTCAGCAGACAAGATTAAAACAGTAATGTATGTTTTGATTTTCCTACAGCAAGCCATTTGCATTATTCCAAATCCTGTATTTCCTCCTTTGCACTGATGAGACAGCACCCAGTAACTAAATCCAGATGCCACAAAGGAAAAAAAAAACCCCAGAACTGTAGCTTCAGAAACAAAATCCTAAGAACAGAATGAAGTAACATACTTGAAGCACTACGTATCAAACTTTCTACTGTCAAAAACACTCAGAAAAAAATTCACAAAGGACCAACTCACGATAAATTCCATACGGTCTTCCATCATGACATGCCTGATCTCTCTTGGATAGCCTTTAACTCTTAAGGTGTTCTTACAGAATACCATAAAACTCCTCTTTTATGCAAATCATGTTTTCCAATACCATCAAACACCAACCCCAACATGGCCAGGACATAACAACTGTTAATAACAAGCTGTCATTAACAGATCAATATTCAGTAAATTCAAGTTAATACTTTTTCTTTAAAACTGCATTAACTAAGCTTTAACACACTAGAGAGAGTTATTTTTTTCATTAACGTTCAGTAAAATTATTTACATCTCTTATATTAATGACCTTTTCCTTAGAGGCTTTTTGACAGTAAGAATCCTAATGAGTATTAATTAAACATGCCTCAAAAATCTAAGTGGCATTTTTGCTTCCTGTTGCTTTTGACATTTGTTTTCTTTTAAAAGTTAGCATTGCCTTTCAAATTTCTTCGATGCTGCTGCAAAGTCAGTTTGAACAAAAGGCTTAACATACCTTCAACATCCTCTCACCACAAACACACAAACACAGACAAACATACACATGTTCTTGTGAGGTGAGAATGGGAGGTGGAACAGACGTTGCTAGAAACAACCAAGCAAACAAACCCAGCTTAAAACATATCCTTAACAGACAGCTAAAACATACATGGCAAGAGATGACCTCTTTCATTTTTCCTCTGATTTGATTACTATGGTAAGTATTTTCTGAGCATTCTTCCTGTGCAATCAGCAAAACCAAAGGAAAAAAAAAGTCTTGTTTAAGTGGTTTAGTTAAGTAATGAAAACCGCCTGTTTTGAGTGTGTGCTTTTACTGGGGAAGGGTACGTGACTTTTGCATTTATATTTGCAAGCATACACCTGGAATAGAAAAGAGACTTAAAAAGCCCCCAAAATATCATTGCTCTTCAGATGCCAGAGCTCACTTCCTATTCTGCAAGCATATTCACTGCCTGAACTGGATATAAAGGTTAAGTTCCAAGAAATTTCAGGTTGTGTGGTTTCATACCATCATACTTTGCGCCTTGTAGCAAAGTGAACACATATTGCTAGCAACCATATAAATCTATCACTGCTTGCTTATCAGAAAAAGAGCCCTGCCCTAGAAAAACTTACAAACCAGATATATGAAATGGCATTAGCAAACAGACAGTAATTAAACAGCAGAAAGAGAGTTTGTAGCCAGAAATAAGTAACCTGGAAAACACTTGAGATTCAGTGCTGTAAGGCTGGGTAATATGAGTACTACATATAAAACAAACAAGTAGAAATGCTGCTAATACTAGCTAATCCTGTAAGTGCATGTAGCTCAGAAAGGCCAAGGATTTCTCCTGTGTCTCAGCTGAGCTTTTATCAGCTTCTTTAAGAAAACAAGGTTCAATGCAGAAGCATTTTTTTGAAAGTGTAACAGATGCAAGAGGCAATTTTTTCCATAACATTAAAAGTTGTATTAAAATGAGTCTAAATAACATTACAGTATATTGCAACCACATTAGTTCAGAAGCATAGATCAAGCTTTTGAAATTACATTACCAGTGAAGTTGCTAGAAACAACATTTTAACATACATGCATATGTGTATGGACTTGCTTTAACATAGTTATACGAACACTCGCTATGTACAAAGACACTTAAAAAAGCCAATCTAATTTTGACACAAAAAATCCAATGTCCATCGTCTTGTTTGGTATGTACAAAAAGCACACTGCAAGGAGGTAGCATTTTTCAATGTGGACAAGGTGCTAAGCAAAAATATGCAGTACTTTTGTACAAAAGAAGCAATATATGGTATATTCACTGAAGAAGGAAGCTCCTCAAGTTGGATTTCTCAGAATTTTCTGAAATAGAGATCCTGCTCTTCACTTCAGCTGTGACACTACTACACACAAAAGGCAGGACATGTGAATAGTTGCAGAGACAGCAGCGGATGAAATGGTCAGATGGTGTCCTCAGTGAAAAGTGGCTTACAAAAAAAATCAGGTTAGTATGAGGATATCTGGACAGGTGCAATGGCGTGGAGTGCTTCAAAAGGGAAGAATGACATTCAGTCTCTGCACGGAATAGGAAAGACCATAAACAGATACTTACTTCACAAGGAAACTATCCTGGCAGTAATACAACACAAGAAACTCTCAGTCAAAGTGGAGATAAGATCATCAGTATCTGTCACAGCTTAAGACCATAAGAGAGCACCCAGCTGGAAATCTGGGATGCCAGCAAGGCTGGATAGAGGCTGAATATGGGTGAGCCTGTGTTCAGGTTGTGGGTGAACCAAATTCTAGACATGGAAACAGGTAAGACTAAAAGACTGAGGGATAGAGCAGCAAAACCCAGGGAAGCAACAGATGTCAAGGCAGCAGAGGCCACATCTGCATTAAGAATTATTGTGCATCAGCAGAAATCCATCTGTAGACTGAGAGCCAGCACAGAAGATACGACATCTGCATTATACACTTCAGCAGCTTTTAACCTTAACAGCTAGTCCTAGTCTGGTCCTGTGGTCTGAACACCCATTACCTGTTGGGATTGCCCCTAGACTGCTCCATGAAGTGAATCCAAATGCGGTGAGCAGTGTTAAAGGAAGATTCACTTCAAAAACATACTCCCAACACAAAGTGAAACTGCAATACGGTTACATAAACACAGCTATATATAACTGTATATAATACTGTTTCTGACCAGGATAAGGCCACTAAAGCCTTCAAGACAAACAATTTCAATGGAATGATGTGGGTGAACAAAGGACTAAAGAAAGCCAGTAAATGACAGAAAGTAAGTGATCAGAAAGACCTGTGGTAGACAGAAGTGCTGAAAAAAAGAAGTCATTCTAAGGCAGTAAGCAGAACTGAAGTCTCAGAAAATAAGAGAATGGAAATGTTGATCTAATGAATAGCAAAACAAACATATATTTGTAAATTCACAAGGTGTGTACTGGGGGAAGGAGGGGAAATGGGAAAAGATATAGCCTCCAGAAATCAAAATATACCACAGCGGAAACCAGCTTGTCCAGATGCTAATGAGGAGTTACGTTTCTGCTGTGCTTTCTAAGATGACAGAAACTTTCACAAATAAAGTTGTTTTCTTACATTTATAAAGTTTAAGTTTTAAAAACAAGTAGATGTGGCAATTAGGGACATGGTTTAGTGGTAGACTTGGCAGTATTAGGTCTATGGTTGGAATCAAAGATCTTAAAGGTCTTTTCCAAACCAAATAATTCTAGGTTAATGCCAACAATGTAACCAACAAGAAGTACTATTAAAAAGATAAAAAAATACTAAAATAAATTTCAAGCAATGATATTAACTGTTATTTAGCAGAAGCAAGCATTTTCTGGGATAGCTTTTGTCCATTCTTGTATATACAAATAGAGAAAAGTCTATTAGAATTTTACATTCATTTCCCAAGTGGCTCCTTTCCTGCAAGTCAGGCAAATATGAAAAAAAAGAAGCAGCTTTTTAAAAAAACTTAGAAAAATTCAGCAGACCTGAAATAAATCATCCACAAGTAGAGTTGGATAAGTTTTAAAATATTCCTACAATGATATGCAAGTGCAGGTGCATCTACATACACACACACACACACACACACACATACACACACAAATACACACAGAAAAACTTTAAAATCCTCTACAGATCTTAAGTACCTTCCAGGAAAATTGTTACTATAAGGAACTGACATCCTTCAAGCCAAAATAACGTATCGTTTTATCATACTGTTTAATCACTTGTGTACCAAAAATTTGCTTTCTTTATGCATACAAAAAAAATCCTACTGAAGTTCAAAATACAGCCAGATATTTGCGATTAGCAGTTGAACCATTAACATTGCTCTAACCATCCTTTTCATTTAGGACATCTGTTTCTAATTAGGAACTGCAGGCAGCTCTGTGAATGTACAAGAACCATCCAAGCACTGAGTACTGGGAAAGGTGCACTCAAGCACTGCTCCTGCCAATATCACTGTGAAGTCAAACAGCTACTATAATGTTCACTGAATGAAATAGAAAGGCTTGCAGGACTAGGCGACCCAGTCTTTATTTATGAGCATTTAAAATCAACCATAGAATGAAAGTTCTTTTAGCAAGCTATGTTATTGTCTGATTCATATTAGTGTTTTCAAACCAGCCCTATTTTTCAAACAAAGGTTTCCTAGATCAGCATTACAACCATGAAAATGGTATTCAAAATAGGATTAAAAGTATTCCTGGTAGAAAAGGAAAAGAGGTTCTTGCTGAAAAAAGCATCTTAATCTTCAATACACAGGATTGCCAAGTGATATAGTAATGCTGCCTGCGAGACAAAACATGTTTGCTAATAATCTATGACATTGCTTTTTCAGGGAAATTAAATAAGACATTTAAATATGCTTTACCATTAGAAATCGTGTCATCTCAAGTCTGTAAATAGCATTTTAAATTCACGTCTATGATGTGCTTAGTGTAATGAAGTTCATCCACCTGCTCACCCTTAACTACAAAATCTACCTAAGGTTGCTACCTAAATCACACATATTACCAACCATATTAACTTAAAAGCAAGAAAATAATGAGATGATTCATTTTAAACTGCTTACAAGCAAATTTCACGTGATACAACCATGTTCCAAAAATGTCAATTCACCCAAAATAGCTTGAACTGTTCTAAACTGGAAATAATCACAACTTACTCATTCTAAACAAGTAAAAATAACTACTGGTGTGTGACCAGACTCAAACACTAGCTCATACATATGCATAATTTACTATAACTTAAAAGTATTAAATATTTGATTTCACTAAAACCTCCACTGGGTATACTAGTCTGTTACTACATTAGATTTTCTAGCAATATTGCTTAGAAGAAAAAGTTAAACACAGCAAAATGAAAACAGAACTATACTAGAATCAGAAGCTTCCTGTATGGATTTGTAGTGTACTGAGGAAATGTGCACGTGGCCTACAGTCCCTTCATTAGCAGAAACACAGTCATTAAGTGGATAAAAGTGGCAGAGAGGGAATAACTGCCTGTCTCTGGCAACTCCCTTTGTTCATCATAAACAAAAGCAAAAAGCCTTCCAAATACCTTTTAAACAGAGGAGGAGAGGTACAGAAAACCCTATTAGCTGGGAAATGTCTGGGCTGGGCACATCAGTACTTCACGACAGCTAAGAAAGCAAGCTAGTACTATAGTGAGGGACCCCCAAAGAGCAACCCTCCTTCTCCTGTGGAGCCAAACAGTCTGGTAAGAACATAATAAGGAACAACCTAGCATAAACAGCAGGAGAAGCTGCTGTCATGAAGGCTAATCATGATTTCCAAATACAATTCAGAGAAGGCAGCTTTTTACAGGACACAAACACAGAGAAAGCCAAAAAGACTTGAGGCAACTTTTGCTTAAAATGAAAGGCCAGTACTTTGCCCATATCATCTCTGGCACTCGCTTGTCAGGCACAAGCAGCTCTCACCAAAATGCAGCTGAGGGCAAACACAGTTTACCCACCTGTAATCTGAGCGCTGCCATAGTTACCCATTTACCACCACTCAGCTGGGCCACTAAACAAAACGTGTTTGCCTCCTTTCCCACAGCTCAGCCAGAGATAATTCTGCAAATGCCACAGTAAGAACAGAGCAGTTCAACATCACACAAGACGAGTGCTAATCGCTTCAGCAACCTCCAGCTTCTACACAGCATTAGGCCACAGCTAGGAAGGACACTAACAAATTGAAAAGGCAAAAAAAACAGTACTACGGATCAAAATGGATGAAGGAAACACTGCTTACCCTGAAGAAAGAAGATGAGAAAATAGACAAAGTACAGAGATGAGTCCTGGAGAAGATGACCTGAATTACAGCAGTTCATGGGGCGGTACCCTCGGAGGGTCACCCTCCAAGTACATAATTAGTGCCAGGCCTGAGAAAAAAAACACTAAGTTAATGCAGCCAAGGGGAGAGGGGGGAACTTAGGAATTGGGTGGACAGGGCACAGAGGGTACATTTTCTTTCTTAATATAGAAGGAGCAAAGATGGGAGAAGCAGACTTTCCTCACCCACAGCCAAGTCCTGGCGAAAATCAAGAGAAGCCACTGTAGAGATCAACTCAGAAGATCACTGCTGCTTTGGTAGAGTGGCAAGGCCTGAACAGTGCAGATAGCTTCCAAGGAAAAGCAATTTTTCTTTAAAAGGTAAAGAACAAAGGGTTCCTCCCCCTCCTTCTTTCCCCTCACCCCTTCCACCCATACAAAGTGTAAACATTCAACCCCAACACACTGAATTCTAGCTACCCTTTCTGTGGCTGGACATGCCAAATTTATGCTGATCTACACAGAAGACTATTATTCCCATTATGCAGTATATCATCTGTAAAAATGAAACAAAATACAGAATTAAAATAGATGGAAGACGAAAAATAAAGAGATTAAGATCTAAACTGTTAAGTTTTACTCTAAAAATTCATATTTTAGTCTAAAACTACATATATAACAACATATTTGAAAACTTTGTTCTTCACTTTTAAGGCCATGTTATACTGAAGAGCCCTGTAGCTTGAGTTAGGCTGTGCTGTCACATCAAAGTACACCTGGAAGGAAGCAGCAGATGCGGGAGGGGGGAGAAAGAAGTGCGTAGCCTGGAGAGTTCAGAAACTATCTCCACTAAAGAGGAAAGAAAGACAAGTTAGATGAAGGGGAGGGGAGGGACATTAAAACACACCATCTGTGAAGAAAAGACGGGGAACAGACTTTGCTTGTAAACCAGAACACTAACAGCTGCCCTTACACTTCACCACAGGTAATGAAGACTTTCAAAATTGCCTTAGTAGTCGATTGTAGTCAAAATGAGCATATCCCCACACGATATATATATATACACATACATACATATTTCAACAAAAGATGTTGAATGATAAATCATGTTCATTTATCCAAATTCCTTTAAGCAGAAGTTAAATAATATTCTGTTTAAAAATACAGATTTAAGGTCAACAAACTGTTAAAATGACAGGCTCAG
The DNA here is from genome assembly GCF_000700745.2 of Antrostomus carolinensis. Classification (NCBI taxonomy): domain Eukaryota; kingdom Metazoa; phylum Chordata; class Aves; order Caprimulgiformes; family Caprimulgidae; genus Antrostomus; species Antrostomus carolinensis. The sequence goes on from NW_010333902.1 coordinate 60,981, forward strand.
AAGTTGCTAGCATAAAAATTAATGTTTATGATGACATATAAGTTCCAGAGAACTAGTTATATACAGTTCGTAACAGTGAAATGTAGTTATGTGTTAAAATGTGACTGTTTAAAAAAAAACAAAAAAACAAAAAAAAAAAACAGAAAGCACTCACACTTACTGTGTCTGTGCTATTCCTGAAAACCTTGCAGCCTGTTATTCCCAAAAAGTGACTTAAAACACCTGCATCACCCAAAACTATTCTAAGTTATCAAATGCCTTACAACACACACAGACAAGCACTGTTTTAATGACTAACTCTGAACTTTTCTACTTCCTTGCTCTTCCCACCTGAACTCCTCCAATGTTCTGCCATGCAGTTCCTCACCCTAAGGTAAGCTGTTGAAATGGGAACCCACCACGAAGCTAAAAACCCAAAATCAAACAAGAAAATACATTCAAGCCACAGAAAACAAAATGCAGTGGCAACCTACCACTTACACTGTAAGGGATCAGAAATTAAACTATGATACACAGTTCAAGCAGCAAAGAGCATTACCAACACAGTCTGATTAACTTAAATTACAGAAAAGCTTATGACAGTTTTGACCAATAGCTAGATGGATCCTCCTTTATCAAAAAGCAAAACGCTCTGAAGAGTGGGTGGATGCTTAAGCCTATGTAATAAAGAAGGCCTCAACATATTTCCTTTCAATCAGGAAATATGCTTACAGACATATCTTTATCATCCATTCTGCACAGATCCTATACCTTTGCTTGCCCCACAGAGAACAATCCAATTCTCCCTGCAGAAAGAAGAAATTTGGGATGTGCATGTTTGAACACTTCAGCAGTGATTGCTGTAATTAAGCCTGCCTCTTCATGAAAGACCATCAACAGGCGCCAGCGAAAAAAGTAAGCCTCAGGGGCACAGTCCTTCTTCTGTGATCTTCCTTCACTGGAATCCCTTCCACATGAATCTGGGAAGAAACTGTACCCTACTTAATAGAAAAAGCAATACCAAAGCCACAGCCATACCAAAGCCACAGTCTGTTGCACTGGAAAGAAAATCAGTATCCAGCCAGAGCTACCTCACCATCTAGGACTTGTGAATACACAAGACAGACACCCCCCCATTCAAGGAGGGGACTGATGCTCATACAGCGCTTCACTTTGCCATGGGACTTTAAGGGAAAGTGCAGAAACCTGTGCAATGCAGAACCTAAGCACAAGTGTCTGAACTCTGAAAATTACCAACGATTTTGACTAGCCTCTTTCTGCCATATACCAGCTGTCTGCAACTAGCCCTCCCACATGCACTGGCTAGTCAAGTGTCGTACTCCAGTTGGATCTGTGTTGGCATCCTTTCTGTACCCTGCAACTCCCACCCCCTTCACTGTTGTTCTCTGAAGGAAAAAAACTGTCTACTCCTCGCTCCAACAGACTCCATTTTTAATTACTCGACCTGTACATGTTAATCTTAGAGCTTTATTCAAGCTTGTTCAAGCACTCCCCTTCCCGTGCACATTTATTATTGCAGCATGGCAAGACTACTGCATGATCAGAAAGAAGATTTGTGTTAGGTTTTTTGTATACTTTTAAAGAGTCAACAACAGTATTTTCGTATCGGTTTGTTTTGACATTAGTTAATTTTCCATACTGTGGATTCTGCTCAAAATGTCAGCTGCTGTGCTGCTGTGCTGCACAATACTACTATACATATTCAGAACAAAAGCTTAGGGAAAAACAAAACCCACTTTCTTCCAAATAATGGCTGATAACTGAATCCAGTCCCTTCTTGCTTTCTGGGCCTCCATTATAATCAAGCCCCTAGGAAGAAGTAGTTTTCCTAAAAGCTGCGGCTGTTTTGTCAACATAATGCCTTAACTGAACACAAGTTTGGTAACTCATGTTGCCAGTTTCCATGTGGTTTAAGAATGCAAAGGTCAACAGCAACATTCCTAGGCATTTGCGTTTCAAATACCAAGAGTGACACATTTTGAAATCTAGTTCTTAATTTATAATAAGTACTGTAGAAAACAGACAACAGAAGAACCCTGGGGAGCAGGAAACGGACCTCCTGCATGATGTTGAGAGGCAGCAAAGGAGACTGCCAGCTTAACAGCAAGTACAGTACTTGCAGCTAATAAATAGGAATGACCTAAGGCTACATGAACTCTAACCCCTCAAATCTCCAGCATCAAAGAATGCATAGGTTCTCACTTATTTTTATTACTCAGTAAATGAGATAGTTACAATAAAGGTGTGTTACAAGTCCAAGCAGACTTGTACAGGTACATCACATCTTTCATTCTGAAGCATTCAGCATTTTATTCCTTGACTACACTTTTGTGTTACAAACACTGAATCTTTAAATGCAGCTGTGATTTAAAGTCATTTTCCCCTCTGCAGTCAAGAACCTGACTCAGTAAATTTTCAGCCACTTGGTATATTCTCAGGCTCTATACTAGCTCTAAGCCTACCACATGATCTCACTCATTCTCCTAGGTTAACTGAAAAGATCACATTACATTAGAAAAGCAGTAGCTGGGGAAGAAAATGTATATTTAAATGTGCATGCAATGAGAAATTATGTACTGTACTTAGCCCGAGATATTATTTCTCTATTTTAAAAAAGAGAGTACGTGTGGATGGGAGAAAGGAAAAACACCAAGAAGCATTCATTTTTTCTAAATTAAAATATTCATAAAGATTTTTTTTGTCAGTGGTACTCTTAGGAGCAGACATTGCAGTAGAGAAGGAAAAAAATCCAAACCATACAACTCCATTCACATACTTGCTACACTTTAAAAACTTAGTATGTGATACCAAACTATAAAATACACTGGTAGGAATATTATTCAAGACAAAATAATTGTTTATCTTGCTGTTTTAAAAATTGAGTATGAAAAAATGAACACATTTAGCAAGTTGATGTAATGCAAAATTTTAAATACTCACTGCGTAGGAGCCTATGAGGAAGGCAGCATTTGCTTGTTTTTTCTTATCAAAGCCAGTATAATGTATTATATTCTTCCTTATCAATGAAAATGACTGTATCAAGAAATGAAGAAGAATATGATTTTGCATTTTAAACTTTTTATGCCTTCTTTCATAAAATTAGAGGAGTGCAAGGGTATGTCCACCTGCTTTTAGCCACCCATACTCAAGAGGACCAAGGATACTGTCAACTAGACCCTCAAAAGCTTTGGAAGACTCTATTGCATCCCTACCTAGGTTGTTCCAGTATTCTTTGCAGTGTAGGAAATAATTTTTGATACAAATTACAGTACTATTTCTTTTTCTCCTTGATTGCATTTACTATTTCTGATTTTGAGCCCTGTGTAACAGATATGCATTTACAAGAAGTAAATACAAAGTGGCATTCTCAAAAACATCACAGGCATGTTGAAGTTGCAATCGTTTTGAAAACAGAATTTAGACTTTTTTGGAGAAAACCTGACTCTAGATAAATGAACTAGTAGTTATTTCTAAGGATCAGAACCATAGGAAAATATATGCTTAGACTAAATTTTTTTGAAAATATTCCTGAAGTTTATCACAAATATCTTTTTAAAATTTCATCTCAGCTTGGCATATAGTTTCTCCAGTTACCTTAGAATGGCATTGCCAATAGGAAGGATATTTACAAACTGTGTCCTAACTGGCCCATGAAACAAATTCTGATGTGCTTCAAACTGTATACTTTGATCAATTACTAAGCTATAATAAAATGTCACTATTTAAATAGCAATGTTACTTGTTCAGATGCTATTAAACAAGTCTCTGTTCAACTATAATGTTCTGCGTACTTCACAATTTTCACAGTTCAGTGGCAGTTTCAAGATCTAAGCAGTTTTGAAGAGGCAAACTGTGATTCACGTTGATGCTAATAAGCTTTTCTATCTGCCTAACAGGTTCTATACTCCAACATCTGTTAGAGGTCAACTAACTTCAAGTCGTTCATGTTAATTAATATAGGAACTCTCTGTTTTAAAAGACACTACGCCCTATTAAGACCTCAATCCTGAAAATTACTGAGCAGCCCTCAGAGAAAATAATCTGCAGTAGAAGCAAGGCAGTCTCCTTCAAGACAATGCCATAAACACTATCAGAGCTCAAATGTTGCATCTTAATCAAAGACACGTCAGGACCAGAGGCAAAGCCCAAGTCAAACAAAATCCATCTCAAATAAAACCAGGTTGCATTGCATCCTCAAGCTCCCTCAATACTGGCAGATTGACAAGAAGACTGAATTCCAGGAGGGGAGCTTTTCATTTAAAGAAGTCTGTACCCATTTAGCGTTTAGGAGCTTAACAGCAGTTACTGCCACAGTGGTGCATCTTCTGCATCTTACAAGTAAGTGAGGTTTGCCTTCTGATCATCCTCCTCCCTAAATTCACCTTGATAAAATTTAGTATTTATATTCAAAACTTAGCTGGATTAGGAACCCATCTGAACAAAAAAAACTTTTGGATTATTTGTTTTGTTCTTTAGGAAGGCAAGATTATTGAATTAAAAAAACAAAAAGTGTTACCTTTAATTTCTTATTTAGCTTGCAGCAGTATCTGTAGACCATTGCCAGATTGAGTGGTCCAAAGTCTGCATAGAAGCTGGTAGGAGAAAGGGGAAAAACTGTACATGACATCTGCAAATGTCTTTTTTTCTATCAGATGTACAAAGTAATTACTAGTAATATTGCGGGAATGCAATCATGGACTCTGCACACAAACAATACGATCAAGCAAGAAGCCATTTATTTGTTCCAATACAGTTATATTTATACCCCAAAACTAATAAAATCACCCACATCCGTTAATAAGTTATTGGCCATTTACTTGTAGCATGAGCTGTTCACGTGCCCTTAGCCCTGCATAGCGACTGGCTGATGGACTCTGCGTGCCTCCGCTATTGTTTGCCTGCCAGGGTACATCTCTGGATATATCTCAAGGCTCCTTCCTCGTATCTTGTCGACGCAGCTGCCGATATCCTTGCTTTGTGACTTGCCTTTTTGTATCTGCAGACACGTACCCCCTCAGTTCCCACAGTCCTCTCAGGGTATGCCAAGATACGTTCCCACACTCCCCACAATATATGTATATGCATCGTTCTAAAACCAAAAATGCCTTCTTACATACATACTATTTTGCTGGAGGAAACACTTTTGTCATCTTTAAACAGTGACTAAAACTTTTTTCTTTGTTTTCCACACAACACCACTCAAAAAAAATAACTGGAGTCCTCAAGGTCTGAAAAATTCTCACTACTCTATCACTTTGTGGCACCAGCTTAGAAACGCTATTTTAAGAGCAAATCAAAAGCTTTACTTCAAAAGAAGGCAACTAATATTGCTATAGAAAAGTGAACACAGAGAATAAAGATTGGTTAGTATTTTCAAAAACAGTAAGCATGCCCTTGGTCAAAAATATTTAAAGAATTAGCAGCATTCCAGATCACATACAAAGGCACACACTGTTCACTACAGGGGAAATAATATAGCCACTGTCAACTCATAAAGCCTTGAATTGATTTTGCCATTTTCTTCTCTTATTTTAGAAAGTTTAGACATGCTACTTAATACCTAAGCAACCAAAGACATCCCCTTCAGTTCGGCAGTCCAGTGCACACTTCTGAACATACAGTGTTGCAGTACATTGAAAGAACATACGGTACATTGAAAGCTTCTGCTTTGAAAAGATTTTTAAGAAATCCTGATGGCCAGTCAAGAAACCATTCCAAGACACACAAATCATCATGGCAGATAAGTCTAAGAGGACCAAACTTGTGTAATTAGCTCTATAATGGGAATGGTATGCTTCTCTCAGCTACATTTAAAAACAGAATGTCAGTTAGACTGGTTTCTCATTGCTGTTGCTCTGACTAATTTATTTCTGCAAAAAACAGGAAAAAATAAGTCTGTACTTACTTCTCATATACAAATTCATCATCTATGCAGAAATAATGGGTGTTTGTAGCTCCAGTCTTTGGTTTCTGGCAGAGAATTGCAAAATAAAGGCGATCTGAAATGAAAGAGAATTTAAAGTTTTATAAACTTATCTGCTAAAGTCCGAAGTATTAGTTGTCAACAGGACAACTTTACATGGCTTAAAATGAACAAAATCTTCTTTTAAGTATTACTGAACAAGGTATTATTATTGCTCCCATGTTAAGCAAAGAGGCACACACAGATTGAGGCTTTTTGCTCAGCAGTGTTCCTGTAATCTTCAGCTCTTCAGTGTTCTTTCCCAAACAAAGTGCTCCCAGGAAAGCTACCTGTTTGATATAGCAGGAGCCCGACCTGCACCCACACACACAGCAGACCCACCTCCTTTTGGCAACAGACCCCACCTGTTGCACTCTGAATGCCAACACACACACATACACCCCCCAGCTAAGCCACAGATCCCTCAGCACCTCATAGCACCTATGTCACACTGTGAGGTGAAGCGCACTGCGCCGAAACACAGGCACTTCCCACCTTTCTGTAAAGCAATGATTTGACAGTAGTGGCATGCAATTAAAGCCTGCAGGCAGCAGACGTCGGAAGGATGCGAGGGGCGAGGCAGCAGCCCACTGCCACCCGTGGGAGCAACAGCACAGCCAGCACCTACACACCACCACCCACTATCCCATCCCCATCTCCACCCCGGCTGCCCCTTCCCAGCTGCACCCACACAGGCAGGAGGCACCTTGCGCCTGCCCTGGCTTCCTGTGTTAAACTGAGGGGAAAAAAACGCCAATGGTATTCACATAGATATAAATTATTTTTATGGCCGGGGAAACTATAGCCCCGGTGAACTTTAAACACTGACTGTGCTGCTGCTGGAAATTGCTGTGTTTGTGGTCACTGGTCAATAAAAATTGAAGCCTTGCAGCACCACAGCAATACTCT
>NW_010333902.1:67896-74245 GCF_000700745.2 Antrostomus carolinensis
ACATGGATTAAAATTCAAATCTGAAAGGAAAGATTTTATTTTTTTGCAAACTAGCTGCCCAGAACAGATATTTTACTTAAATACCGGAACAGATCACCTGTGTATAAATGTACATCTTCAAACTGTAATTTCTGATAAAGAAAAAATGTTCCTTCTTCTCCAGAGAACAGGAAAACAAAAATCACTTTATGCCTCTAAACAAAATCCTCCATGACTAGCACTTCAAAACCATTACTTGTATCTTGAAAATACTCAGTGAAGTATGCCATGAAAGGAGTCCCCCCAGGTCTATTATTTCAACACTCACACAGACAGTGCTCACCTATGTACAGCAATATCTCGGGGCGGGGCAGATGCCACCACCAAAAAGGTTTACAATTGCTAAATGCACATTTTGGTAGGACAGCAGCCTGATGTGAATGGCTTAAATGTTTACAGATCAGGTGCCACCAGTGGGATGTACAGTAACTCCTAAGTGAGTCGGGCACCTACTTCCTTACTCTCTCAGCAGAAGCAAGGCACCAAACTTGCTTATTTAATTTTTCATAGCCCCATCTGGCAGGTACAGCAGCTGCAGTATTACCTGGGAAGTACATCACCTGCTTAGAAACGTCTGTACCTCCCAGCATTTACCAAAGTATCTCCTGAAAACAAACCAGAGGATAACATTTAGAGTAATGCTGTGGATTTTTAAGAAGTGCCTAAACTGGCCCACAAAGGGAAAAGTGTGCAGAAGCAAGTGCACCATTACCCCAACTGGATGCAAAATAGGCTATGGGGAAAACTGCTTCACAGAAAAGCAGTCCCGGGAAAGTGTTCAGGCCAACACTCTGGGGGTGGAGGGAGTCCCAGCTTCCCACAACTCCCCTGCATCTGTCCTCAACACTGCATTACTCCCTGTGCTGTGTCAAGGCAGATTTGTGTGGATCAGACACTATAACAGGTATCCTAGAACAGTATTTAAAAAAAAGGGGGCAGAAAAGGGGGGAATGCAAAAAAAAAGGGGGATGGCAAAGAAAAAGGGGGGTGGCAAAAAAACCCCAAACAAACTGTTTTTTTCCCTTTGTCCTGTGAATGAGAGCTAACATGTATGCGGGGAGGACTGAGGGCAAAGGAGGAAGTAGAAAGGAGAACTGAGAGGATATGGTATCTAGGGATTGTGTTTAAACTGGCATTGCTAGATTAAACACATGTCACACTACAGCCTCAAGCTATAGTTTCACACTACTTCCGAACTGACTTAATGGCAAGCTGCCACCAGGTTCCTTACAAGGAAAAGTCTTCTTCTGAGTTAGCTCACTGAACCAGCCCACTGGGAGTTAACAGTGGGAACACACAGCCAGAATTTTTCCCTCGATGGCATCTGTCCTTTAGATCCAGTCTAATTATTGACTTAGACTGAGCTCTTAGTGTACACAAAACAACATCCTCATCAAAGTCTGCACAGAATGGCTGTGGAACTCAAACTGACAGGCTACTTTCTTGCACACCACCTTCTTCACATAAACTTTACATCATTCTGGAAAACATAAAAAGCACTACACAAAGAATAATCCAAAATCCTCAAATACAAAAGGAGGATCAAAATGAAAAGAAATCTATTTGCACAGGTCAAAGACCTAAAATAACTCAGCATTTTGCTCCTAAACAGGATTCAGAGAAACAGAATCACTTGCTTCCTCAGTGCTCCTACATTTACTGAAAATCTTCTGCAGCTTTTGCAAAAAAAGTCCAACAAAAATAAGAATTCCTGTCTTGAGTGAACAGTGTGTGCAAGGCCTTCTGAATTGCTGTTAGCATTCAATTCTGCACTGGATCATGTTAATCGCTGCAATTCCTAAAACACCTGAAAGAAACTCAAGATTAATGAATTTACAGAGCTACCTCACAGTAAGAGCAGTGTGTGACAAATGTCAATATCCTGACAAGCTTTCTGTTCCTGTGTACCTCCAACAATTGCCCTACTATGTAAACAGCAGGCTCCATCATCTTAACATGTTTCCTGCAGGGAGATTTTAGAAATTAAATACACAGCGAAGTCCTTTCCCATAAATGTATTTACCTCTCCACTGGCTTACCAGTCTGGTATCAGAAAAATGCTGTATTACTCACTGTGTCTGTTTTTACCTGGGTTTTTTTGCAAACATATTCGCAGTTCTGTTTACAGTCGCCAAGGATAACTGTGTTGATTTCTGACTAGGAGTAGGCACATGCTGAGAAAGGAGAATTCTTTCATTAAGGATCTGATTGCAGGATGAGGGCTTATACATAATATACACCAGAGCAATGAAGAATTGATTTCACCAGGACTCCACAAAGGTTTGGACTGCAGGAGCAAGGCTTCAATTTTATTATTTTTGTGCTTCCTTTGCTAATTTTAGCTTTTTAGTATTTCATTTACATAGAGTGTGCTTGAGTACTTCCAGATTCCTGCAAATTTCTGATAAAAGGTCATCCAAAAACTATCAAACCAGAGCAGACCTTTCTAATCGTCTCTCAGAAGACTGAGAGAGTAGGGCTCACTGCCTTACAGGCTGCATCTGCACTGCAATTAGGAGATATGCCTGCAGTATGTTATACTTCAATTGCACTTAATTTTGTTAGCCTCATATAACAAAATAGTTAAAATACTGAAACATGGACGTCACTGTAGGTGATTAATTTGAATAAGCATCCAAGGTACAACAAAATGAGCCTGCATGCCCCTAACCGAGGATGATGCTACCACAGCTTTACTGCTGCTGGTACATGAACTAGTGCGATTAAAGCTTGCACAGGCATGTCTACACAAGCTACAATAATCACGCATCTGCGTGCAGTGTGTATACAGGAGGAAAACCATTTTGCTTGTTTATCAGAACTACAGTGTGCTGTGGAAACAGACGTGTAGAAAACTGAGATCTACCACTTCAAAATCGTGTTCATGCGAATATAGAAATGGCAAAATAATCTCCTTCCCCTTACTCTCAGTAAGCCTGACGCTGCTCAGGATCTGTTGCGCAGGCCTCAGAGAAAGACATTTCAGCAATTCAAAGACAACTAAATAAAAAACAGGCACTCGCTGCACGACAAGTCTGCATGTGATCAGCAAAGATTATTTCATAAAAAGAGAAATTCTACAGTTCTATTGTTAAACAGATGCCTTAGATGAGAAGTTAAGAGGAGACTGACAGTACAGCAAAAAACCAATGTCAGCCTGTTTTGGATCACTGGGAATGTAACCAGTTATTTACTATTGTAAGAGGAGTGTATTTCTAAATTCAGAGCTGGTACATGGTATTTTGTTGTGTTTGATTTAAAAGACTCCAAAATATCAGGAAGACAAATGAGAAAACATAAAAGACAAATTCCATTGCAATGTCAAGGCAAAAGCAAAATTGTATGAGATTTTCTTTTTAGTCATTCTATCCTTGAAAAGATGCATTCACTCATCACTAAGATATTTCAAATTTAAGTGATGGTAGAGTCGGCAATTAGAATAACAGCCTGGCCTCTGAAAAAGAAAATGAAAGCACGCTAAAAAGCTAAAGGACTTTTTACTTAAGAGAAAACCATGAAAAAAATATTTTCAGGGCCATGACGCGACTGATCAACAACACAGTGTGTTGCTTCACTCAAATAAAGAGTCCTTGCACTCTGCTGCTCTGGATTGATACACAAGACTACTCCACATATATTCATGCACTTTCAGTGCTGGATTAGATACTAAAAGCCTTCAACTCATATTTAAAACCTTAACTTTGAGAAAGACTCACAAGCAAGTGAGGTCATGCAGATAAAAGAGCAAATACAACTTTTGTACTGAGATAGTTGTATAATGAAAACTGAAAGTGTTGATGACCAAAATGTCAGAAAGCTTAATGATACTCAGTAGACACGTCCTTAGCATTAAAAAAAAAAAAAGTTTTCTACATAGGACTTACACAAGGTTTATACTGACAAGCCAGCAATACTGGTAAAACAAGACAAGTCAACGGTTTGAAAAATACCCACATAAAACCAAAAAGCCACCCACCTATCAATGAACATATTAAACTAAATGGTACTTCATAAAAACTCCCAGTGACAGTGTAAGTAAAACAATTCTCAATAAAGAAAAAAAAAAGCATGTACAGTACAGCTTAGAACATCCTTTAAGATGTTAGTTCCTCTCTGTAAACAAATTGGATACACATTTAGCAAAAGGACAAACAAGTATCAAGAAAAGCCCCATGGTGTTCTATCACTTAAAATTTAATTCCTTCTATAGTTATTTCTATTTAGAATTAACTACTGAAAAGAGGTGAGAGAAACACACACTTTTTGCCTGAGGTTTATGCATTGTAATTCCACATCATCTTTAAAATCTTATTTATAAACTCAGAGCAACGACAAAGAAAATCAGCCAAGTAAGGAAACCAACAGCTTTCAAGCATCTCACACAGAATTGTTACATTTTCTTTAGATCATATAAATTACTTCTTTCAGAGACCAGAAGGATATGGGAATACGCTTCTAATAAACAGAAGAAATGCATTCAGTTCCAGCAAATTGAATTCATACCAGGAAGGCTCATGCAGTAGTTGACAAAGATAAAATGGTAAGGCTTATCATGCAGCTTAACAGACCAAAACAAACAATTTCTTACCAGAATAGCTTTCTTGTACTAGTCTTAATAATAAACAAAAATATTTAGATGATTCTGATAAAAAATGAATCTGACATATGGTTGATATATATAATTAATTAAGAAACAAAGAAATGCAATAATTACCGTTAATTTTTTTGAGTTTAAAATCCGTGCAAATAATGGATTACAAACTTTGCTGTTTATGAGTGTAACATCATGCAAGAAAAGATCTATAAATCTTTACAGCTACTCGGGCTTGTGTTCTGCCTCTGTCTTTTAGCAAAAGACGAAAATAAGGGTAGTAATCTTCTAATGAGTTTGGCACCGTTTCTGTAAGCAGTTAAGCCAACGCAGATCTCTCAGCCTTTACAGAGGCCAAAATATTTACCAGTATGTCCATTTGCAAGAATAAGGCCTTATGCTTTAGTCGATCTCCAGTCCAGAACTATTAATCCATTTCTCAGAATGGCAAAAATGGCAGTTCAAAACTTGAAATAACTTATAAAACAGCTGAATAAAAAGGTAAGCCTGTGGGCTTATTCTTTTGAAGTTTATCTTTTAAAAAATACATATGACATACCAGTGTAATAAATATTAGACTATAATTGTTCCATTAGTAGAAGCTTGTAAACAGCAGCCACTGTGTGCAGTAAGAAGATAAAGACAAAATGAAATATTATTAAATGTAATAATCTGCATTTTAATTGTTTGCTATACTCTGTATTGCTGCATGTAGTGAAATCCTACTGAAAAAAACAAAAGTCAAAGCCTAGGTGCTCTGCTGCATTATTTAAATACGTGAGCATTTCTTTGGAGGAGAAAAGACAGTAATTTAAGGGGCCTATTGATGCCAGACATCTATCATCAGATCCAAGCAACTGCTGCCTGAGGATGGTTAGACAGACCTGTTTGATGGAGATCTGAGCTGGACAGGGCTGCACGGTACTATAGCTAGCGAAATTACTTTGATATCAAACAGTCACCACCTGACAAATGAGGGGTTTCTACATTTAACTTTAAAACTGTACCATCATCATTTCCTATCTAAATGGTTGTAGTTATAGAAAAATACACAAATGGAATTACAGCAGCATTCTTGCATGTAAGTACACTACTATTATGTTTCTCTGTAGAGATTAGGCCTAAAATGCTGCATTTTGGGACGGAGTATTTAGGATTTTATTCCCTAATAGTATTAGAGCCTTTTAAAAAGCAGAATCTGGTATCCTTTGGGAGTTTACATTCTTCCCACATTGCTATGCCCAATTTTTCAAAACAAAATCTTACGGTTTTCTAATCATATCGTTATCTAGGAGACACACTAGTTAATTTAAGGAATGCCATTTCTTGTCACAGGTAAAACTGGTGCCTTTTGTCCACTTTTGCTCTTTGTGTTTTTGCTTGCTCTGCCTACAGACAATTTCTCATGTCCTTGACAGAGAAGTGGTGAGGTTCATTTCTTGTTTTTTTTAAGAGAAGTTGTAAATACTACCACTCTCAGATTCTGACACGAAACAAAAAGATGGTTTTGGGGTTGTTTTTTTTATTTTGGTTTTTTTTTGCTTTTACGCAAAATAAACTCAAGCATATCTTTCAGCAGGGGAACTCAAACCTAAATCCAGAATTATTTAGACTGTGATCCAGTAAGTTTCTCCACAGAGGCAGGCTCCTGTGCCAAAACAAAGCACGGCTCAAACCACAGGGCCACGAAAAGGACGGAGGAGACGGCGCAAACCCGCC
>NW_010333902.1:74281-74560 GCF_000700745.2 Antrostomus carolinensis
TGTCCCCGAGGGGTGCGGGGCTCCCCCGCTCCTCTGCCCCCCAGCCACAGGCACAGTGTGAGGAAACCGCACACGTCCCCACAGAAACACGTTTTACTGGTTCCAACAGATTCTCCCTTTACTCTCCTACAGCAGAAACAGAAAGCACAACGCGACTGCTCGGTAAAGCCAGAGTTATTAAACCCCCGCAATATTTATACTTCTGCAAGAACGGACGGACGGACGGACGGACGGACGACCCATCTATTTTTGAAGAATTCTGCGCCGTGTGAAGCGTCA
>NW_010333903.1:0-3160 GCF_000700745.2 Antrostomus carolinensis
GAAGGGGGAAAGGTAAGAAAAGTGTATAATAAAATTTTATAATTGGAATCAAGACATGGCAGCACCCTACTCCTGGTCCATGAGCGTGTCCCAAGGTGGAAGGTGACAGGGAGGGACACAGACCCGCAGGGGTCAGGGATGAGGTAGGTTGGACCGGCTCGATGTGGGGTGTCCCCACAGCTGAGCCTCTGCCAGGTTTTGTCCCCCTTCTCCTGGCAGCTCTCTGCCAGCCCCCAGCAGCGCTGGCTGCTCGCCCGCCGCCTCCTCCCGGCACTCGGTGGCTGGAGCCCGCTCCTCCCGGCACTCGGTGGCTGTAGCCAGGCCCAGGGTCTGACACCAAACATCAGCGCTGCTTTTCCAGCCCATCGCTTCCCATTTCAGCTGATGGATCGAGCTCAGGTCTCCAAAAGCCCTTGGGCAGGCAGCACCCATGGAGCAGGGGAGCTCGAGCTGTTTGCAGGGGCTGATGATGCTCTCGTGCCCACGCAGCCCCGGCTCGTGTCCTAAGAGTGGGTCACCTCCACCCCACCACCTCCATCGGGGCATGTCACCCCTCCAGCACCCCACAGCTGGTGGGGACAGTGGGTAGGGAGAGAGACCTGCTCAGGGTTGCTTCATTTTTGAATGAAGAGGCAAGGGAAAAAAACTTCTATATAGCTGTGTAGCTATCTATTTATTGAGATAGAAAGATGTATATATTTATAGTTCATACATATGTATATATTTATTCTTTATATATGTGTATGTATGCATATATATGTGTATGCATATATATTTTCATATATGTATATATAATATGTGTCTGCATATATATATATATTAAAAATATATAAATATATCTATATATAAAAAGGGTGTATGTGAGTAGACCCTGTATGGATTGATGCAAAGGGCTTTGCTCAGGTGTAAGGTGTGTGTGTGTGCACATACAGCCACCTGTAAATAAACACACACACACTTGCCCCTGAGCATCACCCACCATCCCAGCCCTCAAACGCTTCCATGGGCATGAGAAACACCAGGGACGCAGCTCACCAACAATATAATTGGGCTCCTCATGCCCTTGAAGCCCGTCAACAAACACACCAGGAGGCAACGGGCAAAACACTGGGGACAAACCCCAGGACAATGGGGACGCTGTGATGGCTGCGGTGGAGTCTGATGGTGCCTGGTCCCTTCCCAGCTGGTTCTCTTCACTCCTATTACTGCGGTTTTATTTTTTTTCCCATCAGGAATGACCAACTGGGACATGGAATAAACAACAAAGATCCAAGAAAGCAGTTGGAGCTTATGTGATTTAAGCTGCAGACCACCCTGGTGCTGGGGACTGGTGGCACCTACTGGGACAGGCCACCTGTGCCCCAGTATCCAGCTAGTCCAAACCCAGCACCTTCCCCTCCATTAGTGCTTCAGATTCCATTAAATAAACCCCCACCAAACAGCCAAATCTCACTGAAGGAAGAAGAAAAAGGAAAAAATAATGAAAAAGAAGCCTCTATTCCAGCTCCCCTGTTTATTCTCCGCTGCCTCTTTCCTGTGTAGCATTTTACTATCTGCTCCCAGCAGACAGGGACAAATTTGCATTTTAATGCGGCCTTGTGAGGCTGCACAAACCACCTGTGAGGAGGAGGCAGAGCTGGGGATAGGCACTCCTGCACCCCAATGCCCCCCACCTCGCAGCAGGATGCTTGGTCCCCTCGATCCTGCCTTAAAAATCACTTTTAAAAAAGATACACTCAAAAAACCATAAAGGATCCAACTCCTTCATGCAACAGAGAGAGCAGGGAGCAAAGGAGGATGAAAAATAGGAATATTCTTCTGCTGAGGTCAGCCCCAGCTGTGCCCCAGTCTCCAGCCACTTCTCCTCCATCCACTCCCCATCATCTCCTCCATCATTTTCTCATCCCTTGGGTTTTCTCTTGACCAGCAACAGCTATCAGGACCCATTTCCCCCCATCCTACCTCAGCACATCCCTGTTGTGTTCCTCTTGAGATGCCTCCAGCCATGTCCCCTCCACGAGTGGCTCTGTCCCTGTGATGGGACTTTTCAGGCAGGGTCAGGAACCACAAAACCAGAGTGCAGGATGACCCGATTGCCCTTCCAACCTTGCGCTCACCCTGTGGTGCCACCTCCACCACCACGGTCCTGTGCATGGAGCTGCCCCACACCACAGGGGATGGAGGGATATTCCCGACAGCAGGAGAGATTTATTTTCTGGGAATACAAGAGACAACAAGAGCTTCTCCGCGGCCATCTCCTGCGACCGGCCGGGGGAAGTTTAATCAAGGCAGATTGCCCTTCCAACCTTGCGCTCACCCTGTGGTGCCACCTCCACCACCACGGTCCTGTGCATGGAGCTGCCCCACATCACAGGGGATGGAGGGATATTCCCGACAGCAGGAGAGATTTATTTTCTGGGAATACAAGAGACAACAAGAGCTTCTCCGCGGCCATCTCCTGCGACCGGCCGGGGGAAGTTTAATCAAGGCAGGATCTGTGCGCTGCCCTCCCCTCGCTGTTGACATTAACTGGGCAGGATTTGCAGGATAATTACTTTGGTAATTGCACTATTATTTCTGGGGGTTCTCAGCTGTGTTTTTGCCTGGCTCAGCAAAGATATCTCCCTGGGGAAAGAGGAGGGATGTTCTCTTCTCCAGACCAGCCAGAGCTGAGGACGGGCTTCCCAAATGGCTCCAGGGAGCAGGAACAGGAAAGCCCATCAGATCCCAGACTTCTGGGGTTTTTCCTCCACGCTGGGAATCTGTTCCCCTCCTGCCAGCTGTGGGTGCTTCCGAGCTGCCAAAATATTCCCCTGGCCAAGGGCTGCCTGTGCAGGGAGAGGAGCTGGAGCTGGATCTTGCTTTGAATTTCCCTGTTTTCTAGGAATTCCCAGCACTTTCCAGGGATGGCAGGACCAGAGCCCATCTCGGAGGTTTTCAGGGCTTGCTGGGAACTTTTGCTGTTCTCCAGGACTCCCCTTGGCTTGCTGGGAAATCCAAGACCTTTCCATGGTTTCTCTGCCCTTACCAGGAACTTCCTGTAGCTTCTCATAAATTCCCAGATCCAGAGCTAGTTTCCTTGGATAACAGCTTCAGTGAATCAATAGCTGGGTCAGTAGAGCTTCGAAACACCACAGCAGCACCTGGGCCATAAGGAAGA
>NW_010333903.1:3185-3887 GCF_000700745.2 Antrostomus carolinensis
GAGTGCCTCAGTTTCCCCAGCTGTCTGTGGCCCCAGGGCATCAGCCACCTCTCAGAGGCTGTTGGTGAGCAGCTGTGGGATGCTCTGCCTCAGCTGACATCACACAATGGCTGCACATCCAGAAAATCCCCATAAATAAAATCAAAGAGCCCTGGGGTGATGGGAGGATGAAGCTCATGGATGGAGCTGCAGGGGCATTGACGAGCTCCCTCCTTCCACCACCCAAGGGGTGCTCCACCACGGCTGGGCCCTACAGCACCAGGTCCTACCTTTGGCACAGCTGTCCCCCCCAAACCTGCTCTGGGCTTTCATTCAGGCACCTCAGTAAAGACATTACCAAGATGGCATGAGGAGAAGCAGATGCCTTTTAAACGCCATTGCATTTTTAAATAAGCCTCACTGCTTCCCGTAAGGTAAAACGCTCATTTTCATGTCACTGACTCAGCACCGGGCGGGGCGGGGGGGGATGATTTCCCGCAGTTCACTCCTGCACTGCCGGCTGGATCGTGCCTGGGGCAGCTCGGGTGGGGTGACCCAGGGCTTGTCCTGGCCATGATTCAGCTCCAGCCGGTGCCACAGGCACCGCTGGCACAGCTGGGTGTGACCCCCCCATGCCCAGTGATGCTGTGTCCCCCTTCCAGCCCAGCGACATGGAGGAGATGGGGAGTGCTCGCCCATGGGGATGGAGGGGGATCACTCCCT
>NW_010333903.1:4114-5512 GCF_000700745.2 Antrostomus carolinensis
AACTAAAAATAATAATTATATTAAAATAATAAAGATAAAGATAATTAATAAAATACACAAATGAGGGATACCCAGTGCCATTGCTCACCACCTGCATGACCAGGATGGGAGATAGAGCCCCGATCTGTCAAAGCTCCCCTGGGAAATGGCTCCATCCACCTGTGCCTCAGTTTACCTTGACACTAGTTATGTCCTTACCCTATTGGGAAGCCTGTGTCTATACAGGCTCAGGGCTGCAGTCTCAGATGCAGCCTAATTAATTAATTAATAATAAACTGCTAAGTAATTAATCACAGCCAATTTTCACACCCTCTCTGTCCCCTCCCTGGATTTACAGGGTCTGTTTCTGTCCTTTGCATGATGACATGTAGGACAGTTAAAACTGCACCCACCTTAGTGCAAATAAAATCCTTTCTTGGCCCAAACTTCCACCCAGCTCCAGCTCCAGCTTTGTCAGCGTCATTTACCAGGGAGCTGATGTCCCAACACACCAGGACACTTTTGCCTGCCCTGACCTTGCAGGGGTTCAGGTCTTTTGGTTCCTTGTCCCTGTCAAAAGCGGTGGGTGCCCAGCCACGGCTGTGCAAAGAATAATTGGAGGCAGCATAGATCACGCTAACGACGGCAAATCCAATTAGCCAAGGGTTAAGCACTCTGCTGATGAAAACCAAGGGTTCAAACTGCTGAGCCAGCAAAAGCTCTGCACCAATCAATGCCATGTAAATAGTATTGCTTGTTCTTGGGAGCCCATTTCTTTCTGTTTCAACAGTGAAATCCATTTCTCCTGGCAGGACCCTGCTGAGCAGATTAATAAACATCACCCTGGTTTAGATCTGGGGATGGGGACATAGAGATGCCACCTTTCCCAGCTCTCCCGCACACACTCAGTTAAACAAAATGAGGAATAACTGCTGCTCACGTCGTGCTGGCGGCTGCTGTCAAATGGTCCTGGGATTACTTAGTGAATGAGGAGGATTCTTGGAGTTGTATCTGTAATGAAAGGGGAAAAAAAATTGTTCTTTCTAGATTGGTATAATTCAACCACCCGTTTATGCAGCCAGAATCTTCCAGGGAGCTCAAGAGAGGGGACATGAACTGGGATAGATGGAGAAGCACCCAGCGAGAGATGGTCCCGGTTCATCTGCACCCATCATCATTTCTGCAAGGTCCATGAGTGGATCTGAATCCCACAGTGGATTCTCTTGTAGCTACTAAGGGTTGTGCCTCTTCTCCATGTGCCCACCCATTCCCCCCTATATCACTGATGCTAATTCCTCCCAGCCAACTCTGGGCATTGACCAGGAGATTCAGAAACATCTAAAAGCAGAGGCAGCTCCATGGGGAATCAGTGCCTTCTCCTAAACTATCTCTCCCCACCCCAGATGCCTCCGAGGACCT
>NW_010333903.1:5560-14799 GCF_000700745.2 Antrostomus carolinensis
GGCGAAAACCCAACAACAATAAACCCCCCCAAAATGCAAGTGGAGACAGAGGTGATGGTGGGAGAGACATCTGCCCCAGCAAATTCCTTGGTCCCAGCTGCTCAGAAAGGGCTCCTCACTCCTGATTGATCACTGGTACTGTTCTCCTTGGTGACATTCAAACCCCAAAGGGTGACTGCTTCCAAATGGTGATGCACCAAACTGGTCTGGAGGTGTGAGGAGCCGAAAGCTGCCCAAATGAATGCTCCCCAGAAGGGACGGGGGCTGGGGGCACCATGGTGGTGTCACCCCAAGTGTCTCAGGCTGAGTGCAGGGGCTTGAGGCTGAGCCTGCCCCGGCCAAATCACCCGCTCCAGTGAGGCTTCCCATGAGAGTTCCCAGCCTGCTGTGACTTCAGCCTCCCAGGACACATCCTGTAGTGTTAGATGAATAGATGGGAACGGCTGGGGGCAGAGATGCTGCTGGGGTCTGGGGAAAGCAGTGCCTTGGATGTTTCAGAAGCAATGGGATTGTTGCATCCCAGGAGTTTACTTCGAGTCCCTCAGATTTGTCCCTGCTTCGCCTGATCACTCATGGCTAAAACACCAAGACACTCCAGGAGAAAAAAGACAGAAAAAACACGTTCAAAAATAAAAATATTTGCTTTTGACATATTTTCTTGGCTTGCAATAAGCTGCTTCGATCTTTTGATCTGGTTTCTTCCCCTCTGACACCTCCTTTGATTGCATGTTTTTATTTTTTTTGCCTTTAAAAGCTGGAAATCAACCCAAGCCCTTTAGATTTTGACTGGAACAGAGCAGGAACACAGATGATGTCTCTGGAAAGTGATTTTTTTTTTTCTGAACCACTCCAGAACTGGGAAGAAAAACCCCAAATAAATCTGTTGTTGGCACAGCTGAGAAGGAGATATTGAGTGTGTGGAGGTCTCCGGGGGGGGGGCTTTGGCCTTGGCTCAGCTCTACCAACAGTGAGAGATGCCAAAATGCCTCCATCAAAAACTGGAGGGAGCTGGGGGGATGCAGGAGCAGGGCCCTGGGGTGCTTGGCAGAGGGAAGATGGAGGAACAGCCCTGAAGCCAGAATGAAACCCTCCAGCATGGAAATGATCCCATCTGGGAAAGATTTCAAGGATTTGGTCTCTCAGCCTGGCTCGGAGGGATGGAGAGGCAGCGGGTGCTGCAGCATGGGGAAAGCCACGTGCCCCGGCTCATCACGTAAGAACTCGTTGCCATTGAGTTCTTCCTCTTCACTCCAGAAAAGCTGGGCCTTTGGGGGTTTTTATAACTTGCAAATTTATTTTTGCTGAGCTATTTCCTTCGAGTGCTTTGCTGGGTTTTGGTTGACCCCCAGCCCTCTCGGCTGGCTGGGATCACACAGGACAATGTGTGGGGTGACCACATGGACCAGGCAGCATTTGCTTGGGTGAGTAAGAGCCCACATGAAAAGCATTGTAGGTCATCTCTATTTCATCTAGGCTAAGCAGAAGTTATGGGCTTGGAAAGCGCTGGAGATGTGAGAGAGACAAGCCAGGGCTATCTGGAAGTGTCTGCAACAAGTTCAGTGCCATTTCACCAAGAAACATCATTTCTGGTCCCACCACAGCTGTTGGCATCACCTTACCTAGATGAAGGGTCTGCACACTGTGAATTCAACCAGGGCACAAGCACTCGCCTGCACGTCTCTGCCCCCAAACCCTCTTGAAAGCAGTTGAATCATTTCATTATTGTGGTTTTAAAATCATCTTTACCGCAGCTCTCAGGTAGCTGTTTTATAACAGGTTTATTTTCTCTCCGCACTCAAAACGTTCACAATATGTTTCCAATCACTGCAGCAAACGCATTTGCCAGGTCCTCTCTCTATTACCTGATTTTCTATTTAGGCTTTGCATTGTGGGTTATGATCAGGAGAGAGCTCTCCATCCGTTAGCGTGGAAGCAAAATCTCTCTGGGGCGGCTTCCCTGGGCTCTTTTGATTTGATTCCCAGCTAATGGAATATAGCGAAGATACAGGTATCTTAAAACTTGCCCTTCGTGTGCTTTTGGGTCTGGGGCAGCTCTAACTCTGAAGACATGGGCTCCCTTCTGGGGGGTTATGAAGTTACTAGAAACTTATTACTAAAAACTACAGCCCCCAGCCCACCGTGTTGGGATGTTTCATCTTCCTCCCTGATGGCCCAGCAAATTGCTCGTTGCTACCGCAGTCAGGGAATGTTTTGTTTCACAGCTCACTGATGCAGGGATGGCAAATTTCCCCTGTAATCAGGTTGCGATTTCTTTTTCCTTTCCTCCCCAAAAACTCAGTGTTTCAAAAAAAGGTGTTTTTCCAAAGCACGTGGCAGAAGGCACAGGAGGTGGAGCCAGGCAGGAGGGGAGGTGACATCTAGGGCTGAAAACCTTCCCCAGCAGAGAGAGGAGAAACCTTTGAACACAAGTTGAAAAATAAATGACCCCACTGGTGCACAGGGGCTGTGAAATGCTTTTTACAAGTGCCCATGTCCATGATTGTGGTTGTTGCCAATCAACAGTGGAAAAATCCAGCTCCTTCTCCATTTCTAACCCTCAGGACCCACCTTGGGTCTCCCCTGTCCCACAGGCTCTGCAGATGCCCACCCTGCAAAGCCCCTGGGTCCCAGCCCAAGCTCACGCTCTCCACGCTGGTAAATCTGGGTTAAATCCTAATAAAGGGAGCAAAGACCCTCTTCCCCCTCCTGGACCATAACACACAAACCAACATGGACAGATCCAGGCTGGCTGTGGGGAGCTCCAGCCATTTTCCTTTCTTTTTTTTTCCCTCTCCTTCCCCCTTCCTCCTCACTCCCAGCACTGTGTGATCTATAGCAAGATATCAGCCACAATTGCTCCAAATTGCTTATTGAGGACTCTGTGGTAAATCAATGATTTTAAATGGGATCACAGAACAGCAATCCCAACAACAGCCAAATAAAAATAAATAAATAAATGGAACTGGCTGGCAGAGAGGAGAGGCAAAGGCGGGCTGATGGCATCCAGGCTTTGCTGCAGGTGATGGGCACTGGAGCTGCCAGCTTGGGATACAGGAGACAGGATCCAACCAAACCACTTGGAAACTCACCTGGGTAAAGCTAAGCGAGGGGTGAGCTTGCAAAGGTCTGAGTGAGCTCCTCTTGCTCCTTTGTCTTGGGTGTTGCAAATAAAATTGGGATCAGCTCTTCAGCATCATGCCTGGGACAGGATCCATGGTGCTGGACTCCCAGATGTGTCACGCAACTGTCCCTACAGCAAGGTCCTGAGCTTCCTTGCACAGGGCAGGGAAACTGAGGCACAGGTCCATGGACTCCTGGGCTCTGCAGCCACAAACTGGGCTAAAATTCCCTCACCTGTGTGTGTGGGTCCCTGCACATGTCCCAGCAGGTGTTTGCAGACAAGGTGTAGACAAGGCCAAGTTCCCACTAAAGCTGCTAGTCATCTCCAAATTTAATTTCTGAGTGAAAATATCTCCAGACTGCTCAGAACAAACAGCTTGTTGGTCGCTACCAAAGAACATGAGTTATCGTGTCCTTAAATAGCCACTTCCCTGCTTTTATGTGCTCAGGTTCTCGCAGTGAGTTAGTGAGAGCAGAAATGCTGTCACTTGGCAACCTCCCCAGTTTGGAGGGTGCAAAGGGAGGTGGTGATGGGGAACTTTTGTCTTCTGCTGGAATTTCTGACCAACTTTGGTCCTGAAATTTCTACATGTGTATTTGTGAGGCAAGACAAAGATGAAGATGCAGGCAAAGAAAAGCACCATTAGACCTATCAGTAAGTGGATGAATGAATGCTCTTCCCTTCAGGTTTTTCTCTCTCCCTTGATTAATTAATTTCATTTACTTCATTAACAACCATACCTTCATCTGCATGGTCAAGGTAAGAAGTGGCCCTGCCTCTCTGCAAGCCAAATAGAGATGCAATGGATGGAGGGATGGATGGAGGGATGGACAGATGGGCTTTTTGTACGCACGGTGCTGCTCACACTGTTCCACCTGGCAGAAAACACATCAGTTTGGTGTGCATCCCTCGTGCCTGTCAGAGATGGGGTGAAAGGAGCCCTACAAAATCCCAGGACAAGTTTCCTCATGCTCTCCATGGTCATTTTCTATCTCTGCCACCCAAATCTGGAGCATTTCAGTCCATACAAGGCTATTGGAAAATGATCGGAAAAAAAGAAGAGAGAGAGTTGGGCATGACCTGTCGAAACCCAAGAGCAGGCTCTGGAGAAGATCATTGTAGTTCTGGGGCCATGTGGGTAAATTAACTTCAATTAGCTACAGGGTGGGATAAAAAGTAGGTTATAAAAAGCGTTTAGAGAGTCAGAGAGACTTGCATGGGCACAGGGTGGATTTGGGGTGGGTTTCACCCAAGGAAAGAGAAGCTGGATGGTGTTCAAAACCCTTGGCTCTGGGATGAGCTCTTTTGTGGGGTTCAGGTTAAAAGAGAGTGGGGATGAACGTCCCCAAGAGTCAAGGCTGAGGCTGTCATTGCAGTCTCCACGTGGGACATTTTGGCTCTGCTACATCCCAGAATGGCCAAGATCCCTCCTGCCTGAGCATCTCCAGACAACATTGCCCTCAGACATGGGACACTGCTGGAGTTACCAACCCGAGTAGCCCAGGAGAAGTGAGGTGTCTGAAAAACACCCTCATTCTGCTTTAATAGACCACTCATTAAATACAGTGAGCAAAATGCCACCGACCTTTCAAACACAGCAGGAACAGGCACCACCACGGTGTCTATTGTGCGACGGCTAAAGAACGTTCCTAATAATTAATTGTTGGTTATTTCAGAGGCGAGAACTTGCCCATTACACACAACATGCAATTAGCTATATTTAAAAAGCTCTCTGCACGGCTGGATTCAGCAAACTTGGCCCACCCCTAAGAGTAGTTAAGCACATGCTTAACTTTAAGCAGGTTCTTTTGTCTCGCTGACTCCAGATTAAGCACATGCCTAACTCTGTTGTTTATTCTGCACTTGATTTATTGACTGATTTATTTAAAAATGTAACACAGCACTGCTGACAGTTCCAGCTTCAGAGACCTGGCCAAGAATAATTTTTATGAACAGAGACAGAGGCAAAATCTAACTCAGTTATAAACTGACACTAGAAAGCCAGCAGCTCTGAGGTTTTCATGGGGCAGCCACACGTGGGGAGCTCAGCGTGGGCAGGCACGTGCCTCCTGGTGCAGCATCACAACCCAGTTTGCAGTTTCCCTCATCTCCAGAGTGGTTTTTCCTCCTGGGAACCTGATGCTGGACCCTAAAGAAGGGACTGAAGGGAGGGAAGGGCTAGTGGAAATCAGAGAGCATCCTTCCGAGGTGCTGTGCCCACAGCAAATTCAATTCCCATCCAGAGGAAGATCTGGAATGGGAGGATTTAAGGAGCAGAAAATCCCTTGGTTCCTGCCAAGGGATGGAGGTTTTGCTGGTGTTAAAACAGGCTCCTCACCTGTGACAGTGAGCAGGAGGGGGGTCCCACTGTGGGTCCCTCCAAATCACAAGAGGAAAAGCCCCGTCTGCCAACCCTCTAACTGCTGCCCATGTCGGGGACAAACTGAGCAAAGTCTCTTCTCATATATTTGCTGCTCTTCCCGTCTGTAAATACTCACAGATAGCAGCTGTAAAAGTACCTTAGAGAGAAGGCAGCGGTAAAATTACATCAAGCCTAGAGGCTTAAACTGATTGAAGGATGCATTTTCCAGGCTGATACAGCTAAAGCAGCAGTAGAGCACTTGTGCACTGAGCAGCCGGTGGAGTTTGATCATTTTTTGCCCTTCTAACCATCCAAACAGCTGGAAAAAAGCCCCACGAATATTTTGGGAATGTTTTCAGAAGGAGAAGTGCAGTGATAGAGGAATGTGTTAGCCAGAGGCAAAAGTCTTTGAGATTTTCCGTGAAAAAAACACACATTTCTTGGAAAATAATAGAGATAGTGTTAATCTCGGTGCGATGCTGTAACCTGTGCTGCTTTCTGGACTGTTCAGGGGCTTCTGCATCAGGTTGTGAAAGGTGATGGTGGTCCTGGAGCTGCTACTGTTGGGACAGAAAGGGAGAAAGAGACAGTGGCTGTCCCACCAATGGCATGGCTTGAATATACAGGTTATCTTTAAAAAAAAACCAACAAAAAAACCCCCAACTAACTGAGTTCTGCACACCTCCTCCCCATTAATTCCCAGCCTCCCTGCCTTCTCTCTGCCCCTTCCCAGGAGGCTACATCATGTCCCCCCAGCCTGACCCGGGGCATGGAGGGGTTTAGCCCAGCAGGACATTGATCTGACAGCTGAGATGAGATCAAGTATATCTGCTCCGACCCGCCCTGGCACCTCTAATGATGATTAATGGCTGTGATGGTTATCTGGGTGACTTTTACTCCGCACCCTGGCCAGTGCTGGGGGCATGGATGCCTGACCTGCCCGGGCATGTGGGGCCAGCGCTGACACCAAGAATCGATCACAGCGCTTAATGCCATTGCTGGGAGCAGGAAAGAGAGTGCAGGGAGGGGAGGGAGGGCTGGATTTGCTCTGCAGTGGGAATTTCCCTGGGGGACAAGAGGAAATGTGCCAAAAAAGATTTTTAAGCCTCTTCAATTACCCCCGTTGCACTTTCTCTGAGCTTGCTGAGGGTGGGAGGGAGGGGACAGGGCAAGGGGGCTTTTGACCCCAAACCTAAAGGCCAAAATCTTGAGTGATTTGTGTAAAGCCTCCAAACCTTCTCACCACAGAAAACTGGCTGTCAAAGGGATTACACATTCATTTTTTCCCCCTGTGAGAGATGGCAGGTGGGGGGAGCAAGATGCAGCCTCACATCCCACATTTGATGAAGACTGAACCCCTTCCCCATGGCAGAGCCTGCCACGACCTGACCCCTTCCAGAGACCTTCCTTCTCCCTGAACCTTCCCAAGGACAGAGCAAGAGGATGTTTGAGCTGCTCTGTGTCCTGATCTGATAGATGGGTCTGGGGAGTAAAAGCTGCCTGGGCACTCATCCTGTCCCCCCAATCCCAGCTCATCCTACTGCTCATGCTGCCATGAGGGAAAGGAAAGCGAGAAGAGAGCTGGTGCAAAGTCCAAAATTACCTCTTTTAGCAAAAAGGAGCAATTTCAGGCAGCATTAGCCAGTCTCTGCTGATCTCCTGGTGTCACCTTCCAGGGAGAAGTAGCCTGGACCTGGCACCTGGTGGGATAACACCGTGACCCACTTGTGCTGGAGATACAACACAAAGCATCCCCAGGGAAAGTTGGTGGGGGTCAACCAGATGCACAAGACCGTGTTGGCCTCACTATCATGATTTCAAGCTTTGCCTCCATGCCTGGAGGGCAAATACAGACTCTGAATTGGCTGGCTGCAGCTGAATTTCACTGTGGGCACGGTGCTAGCAAGATGCTGCTGTGGTACCCAGATGGGCTCTAATGATCTGGGAGGAAAATAAAGGCAGGAGTCTTGATCGCAGCTCACTGCTCTCCAGCACCGCAGCTCGTCTCTGAAATAGTTCCCGGCTTCGTAATAAAGTACAAGGTTATGTCGGACTTTAACGAACAACACAGACATGGCAATATGCTAATAAACGCTGATTTAAATTTGATAGAAGCCAGGAAGATTTATCCCAGAATGTATTAATTAGTGTGATTATGAGATGTTTGAAAAATGAAAATGCAAAGCAGAGGCTATACAGAGGAAAGGTATTTAAGGAGGGAGAGCTTTTGAAGCTCTTCCCAGGGAGATGTGCCTGAATTCCAGCACTGCCAGTCCTCACCCTGGGACTTGCTGTGACACCTTCTCTGTGACCATCCCAAGCCAAAATCCTGGCCATGCTCCCAGCACAAAGTCCCCAGCAACCCACAAACTCCATTTGTCAAGGTGCAGAGGGGCTGTGGGAGTGGGAATTACTGGCCCAGCTCTTCTCCCCAGGCGATTCAGCACTGCAAAACTCCACTTTGCTGTAAACACACCGGCAGCTCTTGAAATCACTTATTTCCCTGCCCAAATGCCTCCTCCAGGGAGCAGGACGCCGCAGCATGCCGGGGTCGGCTGCTGGCGGGGCAGGCACGTGTTTCCCCTGAAGGGAAATAGGTTTTCAAAGTGAATCTTAAATCAGCAAGCTGACGAGCAGCCCTGGCTGATTTCCTTCTTGCTCTCTTTTCGTTATTGATGTTATTTTACCCCCAATATTCCTAGCTGCCATTTCCTCCCCCACCCTCTCCCCCTTGCAATTCCCCAAATCCCACAATGTGCATCAAACTCATTCTTCAACCACCAAAGCGGGGCTGGTGCTTCCCCTCTGCTGCAGAAACTTTCCTTCCCAGAAGGATGGCAGCTCACAGAGAAGGGCAAGCTGCAGCTCTGCCATCAAGACTGTCACATCACCCTGGGCTGGAGCAAACCTGGGCTCTGCTCTGGGCACAGCACCAGCACCGAGCGCTGTGCCAGGGTGTGATACTCCAGACTGCTTAAAACCAACATCCCTGAGCTCCTTTGATGCAGCTCTGAGTGAGGAAACGATGCTCAGCAGTGCTCACATGCCCGGTAAGGGCTATCTTGCCCCTTGCTGAAGGTTACGTGACCATCCCAAAGCAGATCTCTCTCTTGTTCTATCTTTCAGCAGAATGATAATCATGTTGGTACAGTTTCCCACTATAAAATGCCACAGGACAGTGACAGTCCCAGGATCAGGCTGAGATCCCACCTCTGCTCAGTGTCAGTCTGTGCCCTGTTCACCAGCCCCGTTGCCGGTGAGAGTGGTTGGATGGACAGAGGGATGGATGTTTGTCTGGAAGAGGCCAGGAAGTATATATGGGGATGGGTGCATGGTGCTTTTCTGGGAGTGGGCAGCTAGCTACACAGCCCAACTTGAAAGATATCCCTCTCCCATGATGGCAGAGAGTTCTCCACTCCTACCTTTCATCATCAAAGCAGCCGCACGCTCTGCAGCATCCCCCAGCTGACAGCCCTCCTGTGCAGCGGTCCCGGCAGGCACGCAGCGAGATGAGGGCAGGATTTCCCTGGGCTGCTCCTCTATGTACACGTGAATTCATTTATTGATTGTAGCAACCCTGCTTAGCTGTGACCCCACAGCTCCTCGCTGGAGCATCAGTGCCCTGGTCCTCCCAGTCAAAGCCCAGGACTGAGCCTCAGCTGAGAACATAAAGAGCCTCCCAACTCCAGTTGCCCTGTTTGAGGTGAGAAATGCTCAGCCACAGCTTGAGTTGGCACAGCTCCAGACTAAAGTGTA
>NW_010333903.1:14818-30104 GCF_000700745.2 Antrostomus carolinensis
AAAAAAGACCCCAAAGTCACTTCCCTTGATCTGTCACAAGGTAAGAGTTTAGTTAATGGGTTATTGTCATCACACAGTGGTTTGTCCCCTCACATCTGCCCCTGCTCTCCCACCGGGCAGAGCTGAAGGGGGGTCATGCTGGGAGGGCTCACACCTATTCCAGGCAGGAGCAAGAAGCACTGATAAAACTCTGCATTTCTTGTAGGGAGCAAGTTCAGCACTGGGAAAAAGGGCTGAAGGGGCCAAACACATGGGGACAACCCCAAGCCCCAGCTGAGCTCACCATGGGTGATGCTACCTGGGCACGATGCTGATCTGCACCAGTCGGGTGGGCTGGGGATTCCAGCAGCAGCAAGCTGACTGGCTCCAGTGGGAGGGGAGACCAGCTCTGGGATAATTTTTCCAAAACCTCAGGGTTTTAGGCACTCAGATCTGTGGACATTTGCCTAATGTAGAGGCTGAGGAGGAGGAAATGGAAGTAGAAATTCAAGGCTAGATAAACAGCTCTATAGGAGAGGGCAGAGGGGTGGGTTTTTCTTGCTTGGAAATCTCCACCTATCTTCCTGCATCTGGCTTTTAAGCTCAAAGTTACCAAGGTTTTCACCAAAAGGCTCTTCAAGAAGTTCAGGAACACCCAACTGTCCAAGCAGCATCATCTTTCAGGCCAGAGCTTCCCCAGCCCCAGGCATTGCCTTCCTGTCCTTATCCTCCAAAAGGAAAAATAAAATGTTCTCAACTGACACCTTTCGGAAAAAGAGAATCCAGGTTAAAATATCCTACTGAAAGGAGAAAAAAATCTCTATCAATTAAAAAACCAAGCAAAAGTAAACTGAACTCATCCACAGACCTTCAAGTCTCCAATCCCATCTTCAAAGCTGAAGGCATCAAGGGCACCTTTCCACTCATCCCAGTAAATCCTTACACTTTGTGTCTTTCCTGAGAAGTTCTCCATGTGTAATTCAGGCTTATTCGCCCACCACCCTGGGTTTTTTTTTTTTTTCCCTCTTTTTCAGGCAATGAAATTCAAAAGCAAACCTGGTCCAACACCATCCCCATGCTGGGAGGGTGAGCATGGGTGCTCAGGGTAGACCCTGCAGTAGGATTAAAGAGAGATCCCACCAACGCTCAGGGACCCAGTGCTGCAGGAGGGCTGGGGTCCAGCATTCCCAGCCACACACAACTCCCATCCTGGTGGGCAATCCCCTTAACTCACCTCAAATCCACTGCAGGGAACTTACAAGGAGCAGGAAAAGGAGCCAAGAAGGTCTGAGGTGTCCGTCCCAGATGAGTCAGGGGTGTCTGGAGACCCCAGGGTGGGTTGATGCTCAGGTGGGGGCACACAACCGAGCAGAGAGCTGCACCCAGAGGCAGAGAACTCCGTAATCCATCAAGCATCCCAGCGCAGGCTCTGGAGCAAGGCTTTAATAGACTTATCTTCACCACAATAATGTATTTTATTTTTCCAGTGCACATTCATTATTCACACACTTATTTCCCCATGGATTATGTATGCTGCCTGAGCTCTGTTCTCCTGCCTTATTTTCACGATGTCGGCTCTGGTACCTACTTATTTTTACAGCATTGTCACCTGCAAACGGGTTTCTATTTAATCGCCAAAACTAATAATACGGCTCAGTGGAGATGTCAGAGGTAGGATGCTCTTTCACTTCCCAAGTCCCTCGTCTGAAAAAGACCAGCTGTTGGCACCGAAGCATCCAGTGTGCAACGAGTTTGGGGGTTCTCAGACCACCTCCTGTGCAGATCCTCTGCCACACTGAACAAACCTTGTGGCTGCAGCATCCAAAGCCCTGAGATGGAGTTTGCTGGAGGAAAAGCAAAGGATACACCATGCAACAACCCTGCTGCTTCATCCTGGGCTTAAAAGGGACTTGAAAAGGCTCCCAAAACTCTGCTCCCAGTCAATCACTGGGCCAGATCATCCCAATGCCACAGCAAAACCCTTTGACTAGTGCTGGGCTACACAGTCTATTAATACTTTTTAATTGCTCAGGCTTGGGATGACCCATAGCACAAGGGGAAAAAAAAAAAAGGAAGTAGCTGCTCATTGAGCAGGGACATCTGTGAAGCAGGCGAGTGCTGGTGTAGTGGGATGAGCAACATCTGCTCAGAGGCATCGAGCTCCGTCTGCAAAGCTTCTCCACAGAGCGGCCGCATGAACTGCACCTTGGCAGCCCAATTTCCAGCATTTCTGGATTTCCAACCTCTTGGCACATTAAAGTGAAGAGTAGTCCCTCACCACAGTGTTATGGCAAGTCCAACACTCACCCACAGTTACCAAGGGCATACGGGCACAGCCAAATACGCACCCAAAGCTATCACACCATGCCTTCTCCCACCTGCTGTGATATCAAACCACCTAACACCCTAATGATCTATTTCTGAGCTGGATCTTCACTGGTTTTGGCATTCTGGTGTTTTGTGGAGGACGATGATTTAATTTTAGCACTTTCCTTCCCTGGGAGAGGGAGGTTACTTTACACCAGAGGAAGCGAGGGCTCGTGTTTGCATGCACGCTGTTCCATGTTGGGGGAAAGCAGCACAAACAGCTTCTGCAAGCTGGGAAGTGCTCTGAAAGGAAGAGAAACATCTATTTTTCCCCTTGAAATGGGTTCTAGGGTTTAGATTAACTGCACACCAGGTTCAGGGCTGGTTCCTCATGCAGCAGAGGGGTGCTCGGCACCTTCATCCCAACCATCTCCCTTCTTCATTTGCTCAAGTTCAGCCTGGCACTCCAGACAGCAAGGATGGGCTGAGAAAAGTGAAGCCTCCAAGCACTCAGGGAGAGAGTTTTCCTTGCAGTTGTTTTATCTGGTCTCTTCTCCCAGGTAAGAAGCAACAGAACAAGAGGAAATGGCCTCACGTTGCACCAGGGGAGGTTTTAGATTTGATACGAGGAAAAATTTCTTCACCAAAAGGTTAGTCAAGCACTGGAACAGGCTGCCAAGGGAGATGGTAGAATCACCTTCCCTGGTGGTATTCAAAAGATGGGTAGATGAGGTGCTCAGGGACATGGTTTAGAGGTGGGATTGGTAGTGTTGCATTTATGGTTGGATTCAATGATCTTAAAGGTCTTTTCCAACCACTATGATTCCATGATTAGTCCCTCCACAGGGATGGAGCAGCCCACATGAGGTTTCCTCCCAGACAGGTAAGCACACATCAGTCCTAATCCTTCACCTTCCCATTGGGGTGTCCTGGTACCTGACCAGTCATCTGTCCTTGGGGCTCAGCTTTCCCCAGGGTCCTGCCCTGCCTCCCTGCTCTAAGCCTGCACCCAGCTCCCAGCCCTCATCCACCACCAGATCCCTGTTTTCTCTCCAAGCCCAAGCCATGCATCACCCCGAGCCTGGATGCTCCCCAAACAGGACAGGTCCCTGTCCCCACGCTGCTCTCCCCAGCACAGCCCTGGCTTCGCTGTAAGAAGTCATTCTCCCTGGTAATTCCTCTCCCCCACCTTTAGCCAGTGCATTATTCTGCCCACGTCCCTGCACTCGCTCCCTGCCTTCAATGAGAGTCATAAATAAGGCATAAGGCACGCTAAAAAGGGAGAGAAAACAATCTTTTATTCTAGTTTTTTTTGCAGAGTCGAGATGGATCTGGCCACTCCAGATGCCTCCTCCAGCCCTGGCTGGCTGCTCCCACCCTGCCTGGCACTCACTTCCAGAGATGAGACGGTGACAAAGGATGGACACCATTCCCCTGGGGATAACCTTAAAAAGCAAATTTTCTTCTCTTTTTTCTGCAGATGGCAAATGCCAAACTGCACATGAGGAAGGACACTGGCACATCCCAGGGAAGGGATAGGGATGCTCCATTAAGTGGTTAGTGAACCCTCAAAACAGAGATGCTCCTGGTCCCTGAAAGCACTGAGATCTGCACCCCAGCAAGGTTATTTGGTAAAAAAAAAATCCTATAGCTAAAAACCATTTAACCCCTTGGCATTAAGTCCCAGGGCAGAGGGCATCTCCCACTGTGATGCTCACCATGTGCTGCCAGCTCAGCGAAAAATTCAGGGCTGGGTTTGGTCAGGAGCTTTTCTCACAACTCAAAGACAAGTCTCTTGTCGTGGGCTTCTGCTGGGAGAGGTTTTCAGCAGCGCTCCAAGGCTCTGAGATCGCGGGAGAGCATCTCTGGAGGGAGCAGTCCCTGGATGCTGCTGCTGGCCAGAGAGCTGCCGTGGTGGCTGCGTCGCTGTGGCCCCTTGGCGATGCCGGGCTGAATGTGCTGAGCTCTGGAGAAAGGGGAAAAAAA
The DNA here is from genome assembly GCF_000700745.2 of Antrostomus carolinensis. Taxonomy (NCBI): domain Eukaryota; kingdom Metazoa; phylum Chordata; class Aves; order Caprimulgiformes; family Caprimulgidae; genus Antrostomus; species Antrostomus carolinensis. The sequence goes on from NW_010333903.1 coordinate 19,091, forward strand.
AAGGGGCATTTTGGTTTCCATAAGTCTGGCTTCCTGAGGAAAACCAGTTTATGCAATTGCACTCCCTGTGCCCGAGACAGCTGGCGTGTCTTCCCTCATCATTTCATACCTTACGAGGCAATTTGAACCAAATTTGACAGTAATAATAGGAGTCTGAAGAGAATTATGTTCTGACAGGCTTGGTGAGGATCCATAGCCTGACAGAGGAGTGAAAGACATAATTAATGGCCCTGCTGAGGAACAGGCCGTGCTGTGAGTGTTTTCCTGACTAGACATCAGAGACTCCACAGGCCATCAAGAGCAGTTCCCAGGGGAAAGCCTTGGTCAGCATTTGATTAGCCAGTGGGGAAGCCACCAGTAAGGAAACCCCAGCTGGTAGTGGGTCTACTGGGGCAGGTCTGGCAGAGAAAACTTTTCCCCATTTGGGACATCACACCATTGCTCTCCTGGGTGGATTCTCTGGTGTCTACTACATGGTTGTGCAGCCTTCTCACCCACCCAGTCACCTCCTGTCCCACACTCATGGCTGTGGCATTGGGAGGAAGAAGGAGCTTCAAGCAGATACAAGGAGCCTGTGGGCATGCATGGTCCTCACCAGTTGGATCCTTCCCTCCATCCTCACCCTCCACCAAGGCATCACAGTATGTGCTGCTCTACATTTCCCCAGCAGAGACCATCTACACGTGCTTGGAGAACAGACGTGCTTGTCCTGCCATTTCCACTCAGCTCTGCACAGGCACAGGGATGCGCTGTGCATATCTTTAATCTTAAAATATCACTTGTTACACCCAAAATCCCACTGAATGGTGCTATTACAGCTGAGGAAACATTAATTTGAATCCTCAGGAGATTTAATAGAAAGGCTCGTTTCAAACCTAAACTTTAATCTTCCTGACATTTTTTTTTTCCCCTTATAAAAAAATTGTCTTAAACAGCAAATGCAAAAGCTCCTGTTTCTGTCGAGTTTATAGCAAAGTGGGGCCCCCACAAACCATCAATCCAGGGCTCAGCTGGACCAGGGCAGGATTCAGCATCATCTCCCAGAGGGATTTTTTTTTTGGCTCTCTGTATCCTTACTACCTAAAGTAGCTGCCTCAGGACACAGCAGGCTGGTGACTGCTAAAAACCAGTTAAAAACCAGTAACCAATTGTCCTACCCACTGCCTCCCTCCTGCCATCTCACCTACCTCAGCAGGGAGGGAATGGCTTTTGGCTTTCTTTGCCTCCAAGATTAAAAGTTCCCTTTCCCTTCATGCCCCTTATTTCAATATTTGGAAACAAGACTATTTTGCAGCAATTCATTCTGTCTCCCTTCCATTTCCTTCCCTCGGATAGGAAATAATTTGCTGAAGCTGATGGTGGTTCCCCAGGCAGCTCCAAAGGTTCAATTCTGGGGCCAAATTCCCCCTTTACAAGGGTGAGGGACTAAGGGCCTGTTGGAACTTTCCTCCAACAATTGGTTTCTACTGGAAACAGCAGGGAAGGGTTGAAGCTGTGCATGGACAGTAGATATATGTGACTTTTTTGGCTAAAAAGGGCTGGAAAAGTAAAAACTTCAACAAACTGCTCTGTATGACCACTGTAATGCCAACCACCCCCCTGCACATCATCCTGGGGGGGTGAAACCCAGCACTGGCACTTCCCCTTCTTTGATAAATACAACAAATGCCCAAATCCAAGAGGTTTGCAAGGAAAAATAAATAAACCCAAGTCCCAGTGCTGGGAGAGAGGCAGAGCCCACGGAGGCTGGCCATGGGGAATGAGTGGGAACATGGTAATAAAATAAAGGCAGAAAGAGTCAATGTAAGAGGAATTATTTAAGGGGTAGAAGAAAGCTGTTAAAAAAAAGGGTGGGGGGAAAAAAAATCAACCCTCTCTAGAGGAGGGGGATAAAAATGTTCAAGCAAAAGTAGGCCATTTGCTAAACAATAAAAGGGATGAAGCAGATGATGACTCTAAAATGGTTGAGATGCTGAACTGCTTTTAAAAATCTGCCTTTATCAAGAGAAATGTGGAAAAGTGGTTTGGACAATTAGGAAGTAACAAAGGCTTCATAAAAATAGCTCCAAGGGGAAGAGAAACACTGGGGAAATGGGAGTGTGGCAGCAGCATCACAGCAGAGAGCATTAAGGGATTAACTGATGGAGGGGCTGACCCTGCACCAGGGACCGGGGCCACATCCTGACCCCTCCTGACACAGCACCAGGAGCTCCTAAATCTGCCACCAACATGGACTCAGGGCTTTGGGAAGCATGGAAGAGAGGTGGAACCAGAGAGGCTAACGAAGATCCCGTCAGACAAATTGGAGCATTGCCTCTTCTTGGCCTTTTAATAGCAGAGCCAAATTAAAGACGGCAAAGCAAATTCTCTCTGGATATCAGGATGTGATATCGCTTCCCAGGGGGTGAAATGGAGGAATGATGGAATTAAATTAAGAAAGAGGAAGTTAAAATTGAATATCTGAAAGGAAATGTTGCTCCAAGTAATTCTTTGCTCAGCTGGGGATCAGCATCACAGAGGGTGATTGCAGATAAAGTCCGATAGCACCTGGATCTCTCCAGAAAGGATTTCAATCAGTTGTGGGGGTTGCTCTGAAGAGCAGAAACAGGGGCCACACGTTGGCCAAGGGTGGCTCGAGCTCACCGTGACATAGGGAAGGACCCCAGGGATGGGGGAGAACAGGGTAGGGAAAAAAGGAACAAAATCATCAGGCCAGGTAGATTTTCTGGATGGTTTTTCTCTGCATTCCAGCTACCTGGGCCCTCTCTTTTCAGACTGGAAAGCAACAGGGAGCAGGAGGAGATGATTTGGGAGCAGGAGAAGATGATTTGGGAGCCTGGGAGAGACCTGATGTACATGATCACACAGGGCACCTGCTGCTGCCTCAGTTTCCCCCAGGGATGACATGGGGGAGAGGCCACCCCATTCCTACTGCTCAGTATAGGCTGGTGAAACAAAACCACTCTAACAAGTCAGCCCCAAATCCAGCCTTTCCCCAAACTCAGCCTCTCCCCAAGCTCACCAGCAAAGACAATAAATGCAGCATGAGAGGATGGTGCTGCTTCCCACCTCCTGGGATCTGTATCTTAGGGACCAGGACAGGGGACACCCAACTGCCTGGGGCAAACAGCAGCTCCAGGCTGGAGAGCAGGATGGCTCCTGCGTCCAGCAAAGAGGAGGTGGTGGGTGGGAGGAGTATTTCTCTGCTGGACTGAGAACAGCCTGGAGCTGGTGTAAATCTGGTTGCTCCCAGAGGTCACTTCCCCAGCTCTGACTCAGCTGGGCTCTGCTCATCCCTGCTCTGCCCTCCAGCCCCATCCTTCTCCTCTGGTCAGCCTCTCCATACCTCCCACAGGAGCCAGCAGCATATCCAATACCCCACTGCTGGAATCCCTGTTACAGAGCAGGAAAGCACCTGGCAGCTTCTTTGCACAAGGAGAAAGCAACCAAGAGAAGAAAAAGCATTGAAAAAGCTCAAAATAAGGCAATTTGGGATGCCAGCACCGTCAAGTTTTCAGAAGTATTTTTAGCATCAAGTTTTGAGCAAAAGGAAACAGCTGCATGAACCTTGGCAGCAGGAGAGACAGGAGGTGGGAGCCAACACTCCCGTATTTTCATTGCACTTTTCCTTAAACCACCCTGAGTCACGCAGTCAGCAGCCCAACCTCCAACTGAAATGAGAGCAAAGCAGCACCAGCATCCCCCCAAAAAAGCCCGTCCCCTTCGCAGTGCCAGAAGGCTGACAAAAATAGGGCTCTGTTATCACAGTGCCAAACATACTCACCACCACCCAGGAGCTGAAACTCCTCCAAGGCCCCATGGACCTCTTTTATAGAGAGCTCCTGGCCAGCCCAGGAGAGCCTGATCCTGCCCCAGCCCATCACCTGGGAGGCTGCAGGCTCAGCCCAGCCTCACACTTAAAGGACCAGATTGCCTCATGAATGCAGTGATGTAAACAACTGATTTTGTTTTTTCTGTTAAATCGTGGCACATTCTGGCTTTGCTCTGGGCTTGGGAAGAGGAGAAACCCTCCTTGCTTTTGGGAAAATGAAGTTCCCTCAGGGAGAAACCAATGGTCTCTGGCTACAGGCTCTGATCGTCTCCTGGAGGGGTGGGGACAAGCAGTGACAGCGGGGCAATAAATCAGGTTTCTCCAGGACTTTCCAAGCAATCAAGATGAGACAGAAATATCCCTGACTCTGGAGCATCTGCTCCAGTTACCACCCACCTGCTCAGCCCCAGCTGGGGACCAAAAAAGATCCCCGGGATCTTTAATAAATCTGGCAAGGACCCAGCCTGGGTTTTAGGGCAAAGAAAAGGGAAAATGGCTCCGGAGCACACCCTGAGCGTTTCACCCACACTCTCCCACTGCGGTGAGCTCGCTCCTTTGCCCTGGCCTCTTGCAAGAAACTTCTCTAAGCCTGGGACACCCAATTTTGGCTAGTCCTGTTCCAAGGTGAGAAAAGCAAAGACACTCCCCAGGGATGTGTGCAGGACGGAAGCCAAGGAGGACTCTGATCCCAGCCACGGGAGCCCAAGGTCAGCCCTCCCCAGCTCTCCAGCTGAGGTCCCAGGCTGCTGGAGGGCAGGGCAGGTCTTCTGCTATTGCACCAGCCAGAAAGTCCAGCAGGGAGCTGAGCTGAGGCTCCTTCCTGCAAAGAGCTATGAGGTAGGTGGGGTTTGTGGCCAGAAAACTTGATCTCCCACCAGGTCTGCCTCCTAAGGCATTCAGTGATTCGTACAGAAGAAGAGATCACCTCTGCGTCACATGAGGATGCAGAATTAGGACCATGAGAAGATATGAACAGTGACCCAGACAAGACACTCTAGGTTGTATCAGCTCTAACAACACAAAAAACTTTAAGGGGAAAACTTTCTGGTCTGTCTGGGAAGGTCAGGTACTGGGCTCACATTAGCTCCGGCATGGACTTGTGAGTCCATCAGTTGTCTGAGCTGGGCCTATCTGCAGCTACAAGGTCAATGCAAAGGGAAAAAGAAGGCCATCACATCTCCCAGAACAACTGCTGGGGTGACTGTTCCCGTTACACCTTGATGCCAGCACCAACAGCTATGCTCTGCAAGACTACAAGAAGCAAAGAGGTCCTGAGCCATCATCCAGGGGTGCGATTCCTTGGATGCAGATGCACCTCTTGGCGAGGAAGAGAGCTGCTGGCCATGAGCCATGCAAGCACAGATCAGTGTCTGGTACCAAATGCCATTGCTTCATGAGCTAGAAATTATATGTTCAAGACAAACAGCAGAAACTGGCTAAAAACAAAAAAATTAAGGGACTCAGCAAGTAAAATGCTGGCACTGCGAGTGACTGGTCAGAGGACGTGATATTGGGGTTGGACTGGAAGAGTCTTTGTATGTCAAGGGCAGAGTCCTGTCTCAGCATAAGACATGGAGATGCTGAGCTGAAGGGTTGACACTCAATGAAGCCAGAAGTGCTTTCTACTTAAATCTGGGCAGTTGACCATAAAGTGAGCTGGCTCCTGGGCACGTGGCTACTGGTAGCAGCTTCAGTGTGGTGCCTTGGGGCGAAAACTCAATGGGCTATAGAGTCAGAAATCAAAATCCTGCCTGTCCAACCTTCTTGATTAGTCTTGAACGTACATAGATGGTGAACTCAACCTGCTCCATGCACTGGGATGGAGGGAAGGTCTTTGCCATTTCAGCCACACCACCCACGTAAGCAAAACAGAGCTCTTGGTTCTGTTCAGAGGTGCATCATCTTACCCCAGGAAAAGGTCTTTGGTATTCACTTGCTACAAGTGAATGGAAGATATGAGCATGAAAAAAACAGAAGCCATCCAACTGGAACAGGCTTTCAGGAAGGAAAGCTTCCTAAACACGGAGCCCTGCTGTCCATGCTGTCAGAAGTGATGTTGTAAATGGGCCTGGGATGTACTATCACCTTGTAATACTGCACGAAGAACTTGCTGGATCAAGTGGAAAAATAACGACTTTTCAGAAAAAATAATATACTGGAGATGGGGAAAAAAAGCAGCAGATCAGACTGATGTGAATCTACTGGTTTTTCTCTGAGCTGTGCATAAAGGACTTTTTTTTTTCCAAGAAAAGCTGGCTTTGCCAGAGGTTTGGGCAATAAAGTCACATCTCCTGCAATACCGTGGCACACAGTACTTGTTGAAGATTTGGTGTGAGTACTCGAGGCAAAGTCTTGATCCATCACCTCTGTAAGATCCTCATATTTATTAACTTGGTTCTTTCACTGCTTACTCATCACAGTTACAAGCTCCTCCCTTTTTCAGCAGCGAGAGACACAACGGTTCCGATGCACAGTCACGGTTTTTAAGACATTTTGCCTTCTGGGGCTGCAAAGAAAGTGCAGAGAAATTATTCTGATGGCTCAGACCCAGGGAGGGGTGAAAAGAGGAGCAGAAAATGTGATGGTGATCGATGAAGAAAGGGTCACTGCTGGGTGGCCAGTCCTCTGGAGCACGCTCTCCCAGGGCTATGTTGGGGCTGGAGCTGGCCTGGGGTGGGAGAGCAGAGAGCAGCTGAGACCTTTGCTGGTAGCCATGGTTGGGCCAGCTCAAAGGGAACTGGGACACTGCAGACCCTGGGTGCAAACAGTCTGGAGCATTAGCACAAGGCACAAGGTCACCCAAGTCTGGAAGCTGGATCCATTCACCAGACACTAAGTGACCTCAGGAGCGTGGGCTTTTTGGGAACATGAACATAGCTATGTCCCATGTCTATGGAGGGAGACAGCCAGCCTTGGCCTGAATCCCTTCAGGTAGCACTAATGATCAATCCACCTAATGATTCCCTTTGTTTGCACACTCAAGGAATGGGCCTAACGACATTATCTCACAGACTGAATCTCCTTGGAGCACCAGCTCTTGGGGATGCAGGTCCAGCCCCACCTGGAAGCACCAGTGAGAGGGCATGGCTGCGCCCAAGATGGTCCAAGCTGCTGTGGAGGGACTGAGTAGGACTGGTTGTTTGCTTAATTTAGTCTCTTCTCCATCCTCCGCACAACCTCTCATTTCCCGTAAGCCTCTCCGTTCCTCGCCTGCGATGTCACGCTGAGCCCAAGGAAGCCATCCCAGGGCAAAATAACAATAGCTCTTGTTAGCAGCAATGTGATGTCGTTAGGTAGGATGAGGTTTTCATGGAGACCAGACTTTTTAAAGTCAGAAAAATAGGGATGGAAGTGGGAGGCAAGTAAAGGTCTCCATTCACACCTTTTCCTCAGAAAGTCTCCACAAGCTACCAATAAAAGCCAATTTTGTGGCTGTAATTAGGAGGGGAAAAAAAGATTGTTGTTTTGTATGACATTTCTTTTTGTTTTTCCAGTGAGACAATGGAGCTCGTGTGTCACTGAGTGGTTTGGGGCAGCTCACAATAGCTGTGTCTCTGCTCAGAGCACGCTCTGGGCAGGGGATGGCTCATGCTCTCCAAGCAGTGGAGATGGGTACGATGCTGAGAGGGGCCATGGGAAAGGACAACGAGATGAAGGTGATGCTGAGACACCCTGATCTATATCTGATAGACACACACAAAGGCTTCTGCCTTTGGTCTCCTCCCATCACTGCTTTCTTATTTCTGATGGAATTCCACCAGCAGTAGCTCATGTCCAGTGCGTTGTTCATTTAGATAGAGGCTGAAGACAAACAGAAGCCACATGCCTCTTTCCTCTCCTGAATCTGAACTCAGCCGTTGCACTTTCCCTTTGTTGGATCGTTGTGAATGAGGACTTGCAAATTGTTTTTAAATTTACTTTGGTGCAGCTGAGAGAGAAACGCTGGGACCAGGAGCTGTGGGATTCATTCTTGCCTTTGTGGCTTTTTCAAAGTGAGTTCCATTTGCCTTGTGTGAGAAGGACACACTGGAAGAGTCTGCTTTTGCCTGGGGAAGAAAGTACTGGATTTTTATTATTTTTTTTAAAAAAGAGACCTGGACAGCTTCTGAATTTTGTAGGATGGCCCAGGAGCTCTCAAATATCAATGAGAATAAGATAGTGGGGTTGGTGTTAACAGACTGCAAAGTGGATTGTAAAGGGCTGAAGAGGGTCTTTCATACTCAGCTGAAGATTTAGCATATTTTGATTTTTCCTCTCATTCTGGCAGGTACTGAAAAGGAATTGGGAAGAAGCTGATTCCTCACCAAGGGGAAAATTCTCCTTTCAGTCAATGCTGGGAACTGGAGTCTGCTTGAGAGCGTGGAAGATTAATACGGTGCAAAAAGAGCAACCCAAAAAATCCCAAACCAAAGCAACATTTCCTCCCTGCATGCTTCATGGCAAATCTCCTACCAGCTCCATGAGACACCAAAGCGCACACACATGAGAGAGACTCATGGCCCCAACCCAATGCATGAAGACTTCCAAGAACTACACAATGAAGAGGAGCAAATGGAGATGTCAGCCCTGCTCCTAGCACCACTTACCACATGGCATGTGGCAGAAGATGCCTCCCAGCTTGCCCCAGCTTGGCAGATGCCAACAGGTTTCTGACATCGCTCTTCCACCCATCCCTCCCGCACCATATGGCTCTTGCATGCTGCATCCCAGGAGACCCTTTCCAACAGCTGCTCTGCTAATGACTCCTTATTAATAGAAGGACTCTGGAAGGGCACCAATGATTCCACTCTTGAAGGTGAACCTTTCAGGGATGGATTTGGCTTCAGATCTTCACCTTCACAAACAGCCCAGATCACCTCCACTGCCAGCAGCGATGGTTTGAGCGCCGTTGTTCGACGTGTGCTGAACAGCTGGCGGTTAATGGCCATCAGTTATGTTATTTCCTAGCCTTTCTGGGCCTCATGTATCCTGGTTTCCAACATCCCATAGAAGGTTGGAGCTGGCCTGAAGAAGGCTGGCCTCCAAGAGGAGTAATGTCTTGGTGTCTTCTCCTTCAATCCCACATCACTTGCTGAAAGTGATGCAAACTGCTGGGACTGTTTGCTTCCCTGAGCTCTTGGCTCATGTCCTAGCTTGTACAAAACCCTTTTTTCCCTGGGCAGCTCCTCCTTTGCTCACAGAGCTGCACAGGCAGGAGATGGGACGGGCAATTGTTTCCCTGTCTAGGAGCTGGGTGGGTGATGAGTCTTAGTGACAGCAGCACTGGCTGTGTCCAGGACAAGGCAGAGAGGAACCATCACAGAGTGGTCAAAAGGACCATTCACAAAGCTTTGGTTCTCAGCTGATCTCAGAAGATCCCAATGGAAGAGCAAACAGGCTGCAAAGTCCCCAGAAAGCCCAGCCTTACTCTGGAGGGATGATGTCTACAGTATCTCCAGCACCGGCAGTTCTGCAAGTCTGGGATTTGGGGGATCCATGAGTTTTTTTGGAGTGTGGTTAGGAGGATGTTCCCAAGGCTCACAGGACTGTCTGGTGGGGCAGGGGGAGAAGGAAGGGAGGTTGGGCCAACACCAGAGACTCAGTCACCCCTTCTACAGGCAAGCCCAGGCAGGCAGGAGATGTGAGAGCATCCCCAGAGTGAGTACCACCAGCCTGGACCAGGCTGGAGCCACAGCAGTTGGAGCATCCCAGTGGGAGCCCCTTTCCTCCCAGCAGCTTCCCCAGGTGGTGGGGTCCCCTCTGGAGCGCCTGGGTCCCCCTCTCCTCACTCAGTCATGCTGGACCCTTGCTGACCACCCCAACCTGCCTCTGTGACTGGCAGCGAAGAGCAGAGCTGTTTGGAGGGCTGTGTGTGTGTGTGAAGAACACGTGTCTTGCTGAGGAGCACCAGCATATGGTGACTCTGCTCCTGGAGGTATCAAAAGCCACAGTCAGTAATTTCTATGAATAATTTTAGCCATGAAGCCTCTGACGGCTCCTTCCCCCACTCCCCACAAGAAAAAAAGCAAACCAAAAAAAACCTAAATAAAAAGCTTTATAAAACATTAGCATTCCTGAAACAGCTGAACAGCCTGACCAAGACCATGGGACTGGAGAGCAACTAAGTCAGGGAACTAACTGCTAACAAGCAGTGTTTCCCTGATGGGTGATGTGCAGGAGGAGCGTGGCCAGTGAGCTGTTTGGTGGGCAAGCTGGTCCTGCTGCGGTTGATGGGGCTGAGTGCATCCTCCAGAGGGGTCACTGGGTTTTCTGCCCTGTGTGGGAGCAGGGCTGGGAGACTCCCTGGCTCTGCCCCAGGGATCATCCGAGGAGTCAGCAGGGATGTCCAGTCTGGACACAGAGGTGACAGTCACCAGCTCCAGCTTTCCAGAGCTCAGACCCAAGCTTGGGCCCTTGCGTTCCCAGACCAGAGCACAAGAAGCACCTATAAATACACCCCGGCCAAGGCACCCCTGAGCATGGAGCTGTTAATTATCTCCTGTGGCAAGAGGTCAGGGAGAGGAGATGCATCACCCCAGCACTTCCAGCCACTTACTGCCACTCTGCCCAGGCTGTGACTGGGAGAGAGACATCACATTTGAGTTAATCACGACTCTTGTCTCCGTGCACAGATCAAGACACCAGCACGTGCTGTGTCCCAACCCCTGCCTGGCCAGGGAAGGAGAACAGCAGGACCTGGAGCTGCTCCAGGTCCCCAGGTCACCACCCGAGACGCAGCTGGGGACCACGCTGGCCTTGGGCAGGGGCCTGGGATGGGCACAGCATTGTCCCAACCAAGTGGCCAATTTGCTGTTATAACGAGCCACAGTGGCATTCTCCCACTGCTGGAGCGAGTCTCCTGGCTGAAGCAAGGTGTGATAGTGAAGACACCCCTTGTGCTCCAAAATGCCACATAACCCAGTGCAACAAGAGGGAGATCAGGATGGGATGGAGCCGATTTACCTCAGCAAAATGTGGCCCAGCATCTCCAGGATCCACCACAGGCAGCAGCTTTCGTACCAAACCTCAGTACCAGGAGCTCTTGGCCCAGCCTGGACCCAGCATGGTTCTCACCCACCCCAGGAGCTGCTCTCCCCTCCAAGGGTTAAGGCAGGAGCTGTGGAGGGTGATAGAGTAAGAAATTTCACTTTGCTCCTATTTGTAGTTAAAAAAAGCACTAATTAATTCTAAATCTGCTAGGAA
>NW_010333903.1:30118-68836 GCF_000700745.2 Antrostomus carolinensis
GGTAATACACCGATAAGACGACTTTATTTGGCTTAGCATTTAGAAAGTTTTATGTGTGTAAATGGGTGAGGATATCGCAAAGGCTCATTCTCTCTCTCTCTTTCAAAGCTTCCCTTCTGCAATGTTTATATATCCCAGCCTTCTCCCCTTTTTCAGCAAAGGATTATTGCTCAGCCTAGGACTGGCACCTTGCTTGGGTGACCCCCTCCCTTGCCTGACAGCCCCATGGTCCAAGGATTTCTCCACCCCACTGCTCCTGGGTGCTGCAGCCCCACACAGACCTGGAGCCATTCCTGAGCTTCTGTGGGTTTTTTGGGGGTCTCAGCCCAGGTGAATCAGAGTTGGTCCCCAAGCACACTCGGAACAGAGGACAAAGTGCAGCTTTACAGTGATTCAGGATGAATGAGGTGTGCAAACTGCCCCATGAGCTCCAAAGCTCGCAACCATCCCTCCCCAAAATTACGCCACACAGCTTCTCAGGTACCACCCCAATAGTCCTGGGGAACAGACATCCCCATCCTCATCCCTCATCCAAGCCAAGTCCTGGGGAACAGGCATCCCCATCCTCATCCCTCACCCAAGCCAAGGAGGCATTTTGTTCCCTGTGGCACCACCAGCCTTTGGTCTCTGACTGCTCGGGTTGACAAGGCTGGGAACGTGATTTATTCTGGCTCAAGACTCATTTATCTCCCTTCATTTGAGTCCCCAAAAAGCCACCGGCCAGCAGCACCTTCTCCAGCCTGACCACACTCCTCTGCTTCCTCCAACCCAACTCACCACATCCGAGCCACCACCCACAGCCAGCTCTTATGCAAAACTCCCCATTTCACAGAGATTTCTCACCCTGATGCCTCCGCTGACTTCCAGGGCCCTCGTACAAGTTCCCAGCAGCTAATAAGGCTCCTGAAGTGCTCTTGTCAAAGGTTAGCATGGCTGTGAAGAGACTGATCATTAGGAGCAGGGAGCCGGCTGCGGGGGAGTAAACAGCCCCGAGTGGCACTTGGGCCTTCCGAGATTTGGCAAATTTCGTAAAGGTCAGTTAGCAAATAAATGAGAAGAGATGAGAAATTTCAGCAAAATACCCCTGCTCCTTGGAAATGTCTGACTGAGCACAAGGCTTGATGGGTGCTATAATGGGCTCCCTTCTCTCTGTCGCTGTCTGGAGTTAATTTTTGCTCTCTGAATATGAACACTGGCAGGGTTTTCAGTGTACACCTTGGGTCTCAGGTTTTACCACCAGTCAGGTGTTGTCCAGGCTCCATGTTTATTTCTGCACAGAAAATCTCATTCAGCACCGATGATTTGTAGTTCACCAGCCACAGTTAAATCAGTGCAAACACTTGTGTCAATGGGAGAGTCACTTATTCCACTATTAAACAGCGTTCACTGGTGGATGCTCAGGAAAGGGACAATCAGGGGAGTTCAGGTTGGGCAAGCAGGTCTGGGGGGAGAAACCCTGAAAAGTGTCTGGAAGGAGCTGAAATGTTTCATTCTGATGCTTTCAAAATAATGTGTTTCACTTCAGGACACTCAGCTCCCTTTGGATCATTTTTAAGTGACATGTTTTGATTTCTAATGGATTTTTTTTTTTAAATACAAATTGTCCAATTTTGAGGAAAAAAAAAGAGCAGATAAGCCCTAAAATTATGTTTATTGGGGGTGTGTGTGTAAAAAACCTCTTTCCCACTGATCTACAGTGATGCATTTCACTATATTTTTCCTTTCACATACTCCCAGGCACCCCACACCTCAGAATTGCTCTTTTGGGTTGACACCAGCTGAATAACAGAGATCAGCTGAGTTTGGCTTTACACCTACAGCAATTTGAAGAGAGGAGGGAGGATGAGAGGAGAATGAAGCCAGTTTACAGCAAGAGGCAGATATGGGGACAAGGGACCAGAACCAGACAGTGTCCTGGTGACCCAGCCTGGGATGGGGTGGTTGCACAGGCTCAGGCAGCAGGAGCCTCTTGGGCACCAGTCAGATGTCACATGGACCTGTGAGATGCCACCAGGGAAGTCAGGCAGGAGAAACCACACTTGGGTGCAGCATCCCAAGGAGGAGCATCTCCAGCAATTGGTCCTACCTTGCAAAGTTTGGGTAAAGCTCGTGGTGGACAGGAGCACGTGAAGCCTTTCCAGTGGTCTGGTAGGGTACATCCTTCCCAGCTTCCTTCAACTGCTTTATTGGGATTGCAGTCACGATGCCACGTGTCTACCAACCATCGGGCTTTGAGGTCTGTCTCTCTCGGGATGAGCAGACCACAAACCACAGCGCCGAGGAGAGCTGGGGCTCAATAAAGAAATGCAAAGCAGAAAGGCGATGAGACACGGCGAGGAGAGTTTCATGCCTGCCCTGAACAATCTCTGACAGCCCAGGAGGAATTTGGATGATTTCAGTTTGGTTTTAGCATTATTCCTTTTCCATTTAGCTAAATAAATAGAGGTTGGGTTTAAACTAATTTAATCGTGTACACGCAGCCAACTTGCACAGCCTAAAGCAAATCATAATTTTTATTAAATTGGTGCAGTTTGAGTTTAGAGGAAGAGTTTCCTACAAGATGAATTTTCAGAAGGTTTCCTACCCTTTCCAAAAGGGCCAGTGACCGACTGCTTCGTGTTGGGAAATGAGGGGAAGTAACAACAAAAAAAATAAAAAAAAAAAATAAAAAAGGCCAATTTTCAGTGAGACACCTGGATTTACAGCAGAGTTGCACTCGCCCTGGGCTGCCTTTAGAGCTATTTCACTAGCAGACATGCTGGTTTTTGTCTGCATGTGGGATTTCACAGGATCTTTCAAAAAAAGGTTCAAAGAACGAGAGCAGATAGTTATTCCAATGGCAATAATGTGAAAATAGGTATTAAATAGACAATGTCGATCCTCCCATCCACCCCTCCACCCCCTCTTTTCCCCCTCCCATTCTAACAGCGTGGGAGCAGATCCCACAGGCAGCACACCCCTTTGGGGTGACACGGGAGGGCAGAGACCCCCCGGCAGCAGGTGACACCTTCATGGCTTTTCCCATCTGGAAGCTGCTGAGATCACCCAGTGGAGAGTTTAGTTGGTTTCTAACCAAGCCTCATCCAGATGGATCAGGATACCCTCCCAGTACTCCAGATCATCTCCCACACAGTTTCCTACCCCTGCTCCAAAGGGTGTGGACACCAGCCCTGCTCACAGCACCAGGAGGGAGCAGAAGGACAAGCCTTTGCCATCTTCCATTTGTACGAGTGACCAAACACCTGTACTTGTGGCAATTCCCCTGCTCCTCAACTACGGCCACCAAAAGGCAGCGATTTGGCAGGAAAGCTTTCACCTTCAAGGGCCGGGGCTTGGCAGGGATGCAAGTGGGTGGTGTGTGGTCGGGGGGTGGACACCAGCCGCCCTGCAGAGCCGTGGCAGAGCCGCCGGCACGGGCTGTGATAATCCGGTGGGAGCTTGATTCCTTGCCATGCTGTTACTCACGTTTGTTTACTGCAGGAAATTCATCTTTTCGGCTCATGCTGGGGATTAATTAATGGTTATAGCTTCTGTGACCCTGTGATTAACTCATTTTCACATAATTGCTTCAAGACAAAACGATGTATTAGTAGCTTTTCTCCCTCCCCATCCCCGCTTGCCATGGCCTCCGGAGGGACCCAGCAGTCAATAAGAACTTGATTTTTTCTTCTTTTTTTTTTTTGCCTTTCCCTGCTTTTTTTGCACACTCCTTATAGATCCAGAAGAAGAAAGGCAGTGAGAACTGGGGTTGAAAGCGTGTCCCAGCAGATGTCCAGCTGGCTTTTGGCTGGGCACAGAGTCCTTCACTGTGACCTCCGTGAAAAACACTGACCAAGTTTTTAATATTTGCTACCTGAGCATCACGTTGCACAGAGAAAAGGTGTTGGCTTTGCCCCAAGACTGCTGCAACCTGGAGCAAGGCTAGGGTGACACATTGGCAACCTCCTGATGAGAGGGAGCATGGTTGGCCACCATGGTTTGATGGTCTGGAAGACAGGTCATCTTGAGAAGAGCAAGGATGAACCTTCCGCCTTCATCACCAGGCAGCACCTTGGGCGTTGGGGCTGCGAAGTCCTGGTGTGCAAGAGGTGGTGAGACAAGAGACCTAGTGCGTGGGTGGGATCCATCTCCTCCTGCGTGACAGGAGACCTGCTCTTGCTAAGAGGTTGGAGTTGTAGGAGAGGCAAGTGTGTCCAAAACCTCCCTCCAGGATATTTCCCAGCCTGTACTGCCTAGAAACTGCTCTGCGTTGAAATAAGAGACAGAAAAACTGGCCTGGTGTCAGGACACAGTCCCTCGGTGTGCATGGAGGAGCAGGGTCACCCCTTCTTGTATATGCATCCAAGAAAAAATAACCACTTTTGAGATCACTCAGGTGTGTTTGTGCCAGAGCCCTGAGCAAGCAGAAAAGTCTCCCCTCTGGGACACAGCTTAAACCACCACTGCCAGATGAT
This sequence comes from Antrostomus carolinensis, assembly GCF_000700745.2. NCBI lineage: Eukaryota > Metazoa > Chordata > Aves > Caprimulgiformes > Caprimulgidae > Antrostomus > Antrostomus carolinensis. The sequence goes on from NW_010333903.1 coordinate 34,573, forward strand.
TTAGTGCAGGACCTACAGCAACCCTGTTGTCCTTCATGAGACTCTAGAGGAGAGGAACTGCCATGGTCCTCATGCCAACCAGGGGACCCAGACTTGGGTACCTTCACTTCCTAAGGACCAGGGATGGCAAGGGAGGTGAGAAGCCTGGAGGTCCATCACAAAGTGACCTGCTTTGCCTGTTCCTCTGCTGAAGGCTCCACCTCCAGGTCAGAGACTGCTTTTCACCATTGAAAGAGAAGCTGAAACTCACTCTTTGCCTAATCCAGGTCCCCACGGGAGCAGCTGCCTCACGTCCTGCTGCTCCCTCCCCTACAGAAACCCATTTCAATCTGAGATTACGAGTTAAAACACTCAGTCGACAGAAATAATAAGCACTCAGCAGGCAGCCAGCAGCTCTGCTGGGCTTCCCTCTTCCCATGCCCTTAATCTATTTTCCAGAGAAAGTCTTCAAGCAATTTAAGCCGGCCTTTCAAGGCCAAGGAGCTTTAAACTTGGACATCAAGAGTTGTCCTTGCTTGTCCTCAGCTCACAGCTCTGCTCCACCCTGGTCACCAGAACAGGGGACGGGGCAGGAGGGAAGAGCTGGGATTTTTTGTCCATGGAGATGGGATGGTTGGAGAGAAAGAAGTAGGGGTGAGGCCATGAGAGATGCTGGTGCTGGCAATGCAGACATGGGAAATGTGACTATGGGGATTATGGTGCTAAATCCAGGTTTTCCTGTATGGAAAGTTGGCAGACTGTGGAACAGGACCCCAGAGTGAAATGCTGCCTCGGGGTCTATCTCCCAGCAGGAAAATCAGATTAAATGAGATAGAGAGACTTATCTCCTTTGGATGGAAGGGAGAAGCACTGAAAAGGTGGTTTCCATCCACATGTTGTCCATACTGCATCAGCCTGGCAGGAATGAGAATAAATTTTAATTCAAGCAATTATTTCCTTAATTTCTCTCAAGCTTCAAATGTCTCAAACTGCCAGCAGGTTTTTTGGGGTTTGGGTTTGTTTTGCCCTTTTTTTTTTTTTTTCTATTTCTCTTTTTCATCTTATTCTTCCTCTCCTTCTTTACTGGTTCTAACTGTGTCATTAGTAATTAATGACTTTGGAGGGAGACATTTTCTTTTTAATTAAAAAAAGCTGTAGTGACACACAGGCATCACTCCACCTCTCAGCACGGATGGGATTTTCCTGAAGCAGTTTCTCTCTCTTGCAGCAACTGGAGAAGGGGCTGGGACCAGGCTGGGGACATTTTCTGTGCTGGCATACCCCAGTTGGGAGAGCCCATCCTCCCACCTCCTCCTTGTCCATGGCAGGGAGCTCTTTTGTGCCTTGGTCAAGGTGACCCAGGGGGTAAATTTTAACTCCAAGAGAGACACACTTTGTGTGCAAATTCACATGGAGAAGACAGGCTGGATGGTGCAAAACCTGCCTCAGATGTGACTCTTCTTCCACAGAGACCACGGAGAAGAGCTCAGGCTCACCTGGTCCCCTCCAAACATCTGGAGAGCTTTGGGGAAGCTTCTCCAACCATTGCCCTGGAAGCTGAAGAGACAGCCTGTATTTGGACCTCAGCAATGCTACGTTGTCCCCACGACTGGCTGGGGAGCCTTTCCCTGGCCACACTGGAGATATGCCAGCCTTGGAGACCCCCAGAGCATTGCTGGCTGATGCATCTCCACCAGGATCTTCTCTACAGCTGCAGCAGGGACCATCTCCTCACCTCTGTACTCAAAGAGCTGCCCAGCTCCTGGGATGGCAGCGCAGGAAAACCTCACGTCCTATCTCATCTGGCAAATGGGTAATTATTCCTCCTGCTGGTGCTTGCTGCTCCATCCAAGTCGATGCGGTGCTCCATTTGTCATTGTTTGTGAGAGCAGGAAGGGAGGCCGCTGCGCTGAATGGGAATTGATTGCTTGGATGTCGGCCGGGCTGGGCAGGCAGCCTGGGCTCTGGGTAATTGCAAATTATTTCTTTAGTGGCTGGACGGGGGAAAAAAGTGGGAGAGTCACACGCCGGGATCCCTCCAGCAACTCCCCAGCTACTGGGAGAACTGGTCTGTCCCCAGAGAGGAGGAAGATTGGCAATGGGGTGCGATGCAGGTCTTCAGACAGGACAGCAGAACACACCTTCACTGAGGATTTGCTGATGCTCCTCAAATAACTTCCAGCGGTTGGTAAAAGTGGTGAAGGGGGTTTTGGAAGAGCCTGTGGGAAGCAAAGAGACTGGGAATGAGAAAAAAGCAACGAAGCCTCACGTCTGCAGATGTAGGTCTGTAAAGGATAAGGTGAAATGCAGCGGGAAAGGAGGGATAATTGGCCCTGAATTAGTGCCTGATATTCAGGCAACAGCTCCTGGGGCTCCTGCAAACAGCTGGGAGCAAACCCCTGCCCAACAGTCAGGGGAATTAAAGGGAAAACACATAAAAACCCCCAAAACCCAGCATAAATGTCAAGGTGATACAAAGGAATGAGCACAAAATAGCAGAGGACATTTTCTAAGGCCATTATCTGAGATTCACAGCTCCTCTTAGGCAATAGGCTCGGTCCCAGCCGCCTCCTGGGAAAAGCTCCGCAGAAAGGAAATGAGGGTGAAGAGAAGAAAAATGTCTGCGGTTAATAGGGGAACAGAGAGCACGTTTCAGCAGGGAGTGAAAGTCAGAGATGATCTTGATGCCCAGTGAGGAGCCTGGAGTTGGTGGGGTGTTGTGCTGTGCCAGCCTGGAGGCACCAGGGATGCTGAGCTCGGAGGGAAGCAGGGCTGAGCCTTCACCTTTCCCACTGGATACAAGCTCAAAGGAGGGATGTGAGGAAGAGGATTTGCTGTGGTTTGCGGGTGGAGGAGGGATGAGGAGCTTTTGTGTCCCCAGCAATGGGGGAGCAGGCTCAGAGGTGCAGCAGGGAGGAGGAGAAGAGCTTGGGGAGGTGGGAGTGTATTTTGTGGCCCCGCACCTGGCACTGAAGAAATGATCCTGGCTGGGGTGAGGACATGTGCCTGCTCCTGCAGCGTGTTACTGCAGCAAACACAGGGAGAGAAGTGAGGTTTTAATATTCAAATAGGGAAATGTGCTGTCCTCAGCAGTGGACCCCACCTTGGGAGCAGAGGAGTCCATGCATTGGGGATCAACTTACAGCAAAGAAGAAAATCTGGGACCTCAAGGCATCCTGGGTCTTCCTGAGCTCTTCCAGGTTTCTCAGCTGACCCATCCTCAATGCTGGGATGGGGAGTCCCACCAAGGCCTCCCTCCTTCCCTTTGGTCAGTGCTCAACAGAGCAATGACATGGAAAAGACAAGAAATCACAGACATTATCTGAGGCAAGCCAAGAGGAAAAATGTCATTATCCACCCAGTGCAATGGGAAGAGACAACGGACAGGATCACACGGGCCACTGGGTCCAGCCCCAGCTATTCCACGTGCCCTTGTGAGAGGTCATTGCACCCAGGGGATGGGGGACCGACCTCTCCAGTCACACCACGCAGGTGACAGCCACTGCCCGCTCTCCTGCACCACGGCACCTCACACTCGAGGCAAATTGATCTACTGGCTCAAGGAGGCTGCATCCTGCCCCTGCTCCTCCCTTTCACTCCCCTCTTCCCTTTTTTGCCCCGTTTTTATTTTTGAAACTCTCGGGGAACCTCACATTAACAGCAGCTTGGAGAAAGTAATCAAGCTATTTCTAGGAAGAGAACTAATTTAATGCATGGATGACTTTAGCTCAAAAGAAGAAATAAGGACACTCAGGCATCCTAAGGGAGCAGAATAATAGGGTAATTTGCACAAGATAAGGAGAAAGTAGAAAAAAAGGGCCACTACTTTTTTTTTGCATAATCTTCTTTATAAATCTTCTTCTTTCCCCTGTTTGCTGGTCACCATCACCACGTCTCCAGACGTCCAACATCCAGCAGCAGCCAGGCACGCTGGCACTTCCACAGGGGCGAGAGCTGGGTTCAGCTCAGCGCGATTTCTGCTGCAGTGCTCACCTGGGAGGAGCAGGAGAAGGTTTTGTGGATTTTCAGGGTATAAGGAAGGCTTAAAATGCCCTCAGTCTGTGCTGGAGGTAAGGAGGCAGTGAAATTTCTAGTGCATCAGAGAAATCCTACTATTTCCAATCGCCTAAAGGGAGGAAGGGGAAGAGAAGGTGGGAAAGGCAGGGAGATGCTGCTCAAAATGTTTCCTTCTGGCAGCAAGACACTAATATTTAGAGCTGCTTGATTTTATGAAATAAAAGAAATGTCAGCATGAAAAACATTTAGAGGTAAAAAATTGAAGCTTTCCCTTCCAAATGTGTAGAAACAAGGATGTTTTCACTTTATCAAAAGCCTCTGTGACATATTTTTCCCTTCCCTTCACCCTCCCAACCAACATTTGATTGAAAGCACCACTTTCTTGTGTGAAGTTTCCATTTTGAGAAAACCACCTTTCCTGTCAATAAAACTGTTCCCACTGAGGATTTCCAAGCAGTGTGTAAATCCACGGGGATGGTCAAGTGCTGGGAATAATGAAGTTGAAGTGGCAGAGGCATACGTGGTCACAAACTTCGGTCCTCAGGTTGGACCATGTGCTGGGAAGGGACGGGTCCCTCTAGTCCTGTGGGCACTGGAGAGCCCAGTATGGCAACTGGCAGCACCCGGAGCAGCCTGGGGATGCACAGCTGAGAGGGATGCTCTCCTGGCTGTGGGAAATTATTCACCTCTAGCTTGAAAACAGCAACTTCTGCCATGAAAGCAGATGATTCTTCTTACTTTTGTCCTGGATCAGCTCTCTTTCTGGAGCAGGTTCCCTCCCTGCAGCATTTTGGTGGGGGTGAGGGAACCGCAGAGCAGCTGCTGTAACTCTGTGCGGGATCAGCTGCAGCAAGGAGGAGCCTGATCACCCCGTCTTCTTCTGCCCCTCGCCCCAGGGAAGTGAGATCCAGGCACAGACGTGCTGTAGCCACCTTCCTGCATCCCTGCCTCGCTCCCTGCCCGGCTCCAGCCGCGTTGCACCTACAGGGAAAAAAATGTAAGTAGGTCAGAGCCCCATTTGTAGGTTATTTTGCACTGGGTGGAGTGACTGGAACCAGCAGCTTAATGGATGGATCTCACTTGTGAAATTACCCAGCACAAAAACATGTACCTGCAGGGCAAAGAGGCTTGGTCACACCAGGAGGAGAGGAGATTTGATCCCGTCAGCAGTGAAAAATGGGAGAAAAGAGCCTGTTCCTCTCCTTGTCCCTCCTGTTTCCCTCCTCTGTGTGGCCAGGACCATGTGCTGGCCCAGGAAGAGCTCGCTGGCTGGATTTCTCCTCCTTGGCTGTGCTGTAAGGAAGCAGGAGACCAGCCTGGCTCACCCACAAACAGATTGAGCCTCTTATTATGCTGGGCTGGAGGCTGGAGTTATAGCTAACCTAGGGATGCTCTCTCTAGATCCACACTACATTCATTCAGACAGAGAAAATGTGGGGGGTGACAGTTCATTAGCTAATTTCTTACCCCTTTTAACAACTGAAAATGGACAGAGGGAAGGAACACGTACAGGGGAGCAGCTTCACTCTCTGCATAAAGTCTTAATAAATAATCTCTCGTCAGGTACCAGCCTTATAAACTTCTCCCTCCTCTTGGCAAAGGCTCCCAAGGTAGCATGTGGCATGTGGGCTCACTGCAACAATAAAGGTAGCCCATTGTTGAGGTGTTGCCACCCCAGCAGCCCTTGGGGAGAGGGGACCACAGGAAGACCTTGGTGCCAGTGCCACAGCGGGGCACATCTTGGTGAAGATGGGAGGAAGAGGAGGAGGAGAAATAAGCCACACAGAGCAGATGTTTCTTACCCTTAATCCCTGCTGGAAAGGAGCCCAGATGATGGGATCATACTTCCATGAAGGCAGAGGGCCCACTCCACCTTGGTGGCTCTGGTGACACTTGGGTAGGGTTGTCCCAGCATTGCCAGCGAGTGATATGTCCCGGAAAATGCACACAGATACCAGAGATCAAGTCTGGGTTTTCTTCAAGCTGGGAAAAAAAAAAAGATCCATGGTTCTTCCCAAAAACCTTCTTCCTATTCTTCACCTTTTCACTCCAAATAGGACATTGGAAGTTTTTTCAGCTGCAGCCCCTTGTCCTCAACTCGCTGGTGGTGGCTGGGACTGCCCAGGGGCTGCTGGGGTGGGAAAACTTATCCCATGGCACCAAGAGAGATGCTGCCATGCCTTGATATCACCTAAGCTATTGCAACCGCTGGACGTGCTGCCACAAACACCAGCTCCCGGTACAGCAGAGCGGATGTGATGGGTGTTCCCAGGGAAACGGGCTCTCCTGCATCCCTTGGACTGGGCAATATCCCCCGGCTCAGCCCAAGCTCTAACTCGACGCTGGATGCCCATGCAGAGGCACATGGGTGCTGAGGAGCGATATGGAAACGCATCCTTGGGTGGGCTCAGAAAGACCCCATGGATGGAAAGTAAGAACGCCGGGACAGAATTGTAGCATCTTATTAGTAAAGGCCATCTGAGCCTCTAATTAAAGTTTGCCTAATGACCTGGCTGCTTCGTCATTTTCACTATCAGAGACGTTAATTGAAAGTGACGGGTACTTAGGCAAAGATAAAATTAATTTCTCCTTTAAAGAAAAATTAAAGGGGCAGAGTAGATTCAGCCGTGCCCCTGGCTGCCATCCCACCGCAGGAGGAGCCTGATGCCCGTGCCGCGGCGGGGCACATCTTGGTGAGGATGAGAGGAGGAGGAGGAGGAATGAGCCACTCAGAACAGATGTTTCTTACCCTTAATCCCTGCTGGAAAGGAGCCCAGATGATGGGACTGTACTTCCACCGAGGCAGAGGACCCACTCTACATTGGTGGCTCTTGGGTAGGGTTGTCCCAGTGTTGCCAGTGATATGTCCTGGAAAATGTACGCAGATACCTGCGATCAAGTCTGGGTTTTCCTCGGGGTGGGGAAAAAGATCCATGGTTCCTTCTCCAAACCCTCTTCCTATTCTCCACCTTTTCACTGCAAATACGACATTGGATGATTTTCAGCTGCAGCCCCTTGTCCTCAGCAGACACCCTGCCCCATCCTCAGAGCCACCTGCCCTTCTCTTCCCCCTCACCACCCCGCTCATTTTCAACAAGTCCACTACCTGACTCAGCAAACTCTCTTCCACTTTCCCAGGTCACCCAAGGCCTCCTGTGGCCTGACTTAAACTAGAAGAAAGATATCCAGAAAACAACCAGTACTGGTCTCCCAGCAGCCCCATTTACTATCCACAAGCAACTCATGGGTGCTCCTCACAGATGCAGATCCATCCCCACCTGCATCTCCCACCACTGCCAGCCCTGCCTCTGTCCACACTCCCACCTGAGCAGTGAAGATCTCTGAAGATCTCATACCTTCACTGTGATCCAGCCCATGGGACAGCGATGCCAAGCCACTCCTTGGCCACCTGCTGCCTCTCGCAGCGGCCACGCCAAGGCTGGTGTGCACAGCCTGGGAATCACAGCTGCAGTATTCCCCCCATCCCTCTCTCTTTGTTCAATCAGAGGCTGAGGTGGAATTAGTGTTCAGCGTTGGTAGTCCATACCTTATCGTTCATGCCACATTGATTCTCAATTCCAGCCCTGTAGGTTATTTAATTGGGCAGATATCCCTTCAATTTTCTCCTCCAGTGATATTATTGATGGCTGAAGTCTATCCATTTCTTTGCACGGGGCTTCAAAAGGAGCCTGTTAACAATTATAACAATAGTCAAACACTTTGCTTTCGATGGCACTTCACAGCCCCAAATCTCAAACAATCCATTATGCCCATCTTGGAGGTATTAATTGTCCCAAGTTCAGTCCAGAGATAGCTTGTGCTGCCCTTTGGGCTGAAATCATTACTCTTCCCTCTCCATCTCCCTCCACCAAGTGCTTTTTGAGTTGTGAGCCAGACCGGAGGACTGTGCCCCCATGTAAATCTTCCAGCAGGAGCTCACAGCACGGTACTGCTGGGGTCAGCTGGTGGCCCTGGTCTCCAGCTCACCTAAATCACAGCCGCACCGCTGTGCCCACGTGGGGGACCAACCGTCGGGGCAGGTGCTGGGATGGGTCTGTGGCTAAATCAAGCCCTCGCTTTTCAAGCCCCTGTGAACCTGCACTGACCATGGGAATTAATAGGTTAAACACCCCCAGTAAATCCCTATTGCAGCACTGGGCCATGGCTGGAGGTGGTGAAGAGAAACAGGAACATGTCCCAGTTAAGGCAGCAGAGATCCAGGATGGTCTGTCTGTCTCCTGTCCTCCCTTCCAGACCAATGTCTAGCTGAAGTGTTGCATGGGAATAATTTTTCCCGGGCATCCTGTATCCCCAGGTGCCAGCAATAATCTGGGATGGCAGAGACCCCAGCTCAATTCCCCCCCAACTCTGCTATGTGAGAAACAGACCAAAACCCTCCTCCTTGGGCAGAGCCAGGCTCTTGGGGAAGAGAGTCACCAGGAGAAATTTCTGCTCCTGGAACAACTCTGCTACCGCTCAACTTCCTCTGGAAGGACCCCAAAATCCAAGCAGTGTTTTTTCAGACGTGAGGGAATCTGGCCTCTAGGCTCGTTATTTAACACACCTAGAGATGTTATTTGAAGCTTGTTTTATTTTATGCACAGATAAAAGCTAGATTGATTCCAGTTTCATTTGCACGTGAGATGGTCATGCTAAAGTACAAGGAGCTCTCTTTCCCCAGTGCAGAGGTCCTCTCCTGGCACTGGGAGCACCCAGGTGCTTCCCAAGGGGCTTCACTCTCCTGCAATGATGCACAAGGAGCTCTACTGCACCGGTCCTTTGCTATCTGGTGGAGGGGCTAAAGCTGCTGGGAGCAACCCACAGCAAATCACTTTGCCTCCCTTGTCTCACCTCTCCAACATCCAGCGTTGTACAGGGGAGGAAACGTTTTATTTCAAGCTTTATCTTTTTTTTTTTTTTTTAATTTTTGATGGATGCAGTTTCAACCTTTATACTAACTGAAAATGAATATTTTAGTATAATATAAAAGCTGAAATTACATGAATTAATGATATTTAAATATTATATTGAATATTTGATTCACAGGGTAGAATAGCTGGTGCCAGAAGGGAATGTTCCAGCCATGCCCATGCTGGGCAGACTCCAGCAAACACGATCCATGGGTGCAATCCCCTGACAGCCCCCATTTCATTCAAGCTTTTCCTCTTTCTTTCTGCATTTTCACGTGGAGGGCTGAAGAACAACAGGTCTGTGGCTCCTGTACTGAGCTTTCACCCCAGCAGCTCTCATGGAGCCATCTCAGGTCCCACAGACCTGTTTTTCTCAACACCACGATGCTCCTGTGACCACATCCAGCCTCAGCACCACGAGGGAGCTGCCGGCGCGGCTGAGAAACAGGCGCCTCGGCAAGCGGGGCCACACGGAGAGCGGAGAGCGCTCCTGCTGCCGCCGCTAATTACTCTGGGGCTGCCGGCCGTGCACCGTCTCGTTAATTACCCGCAGGTCACAGCAGCCATTCTTCCCGTATGAAAGCTGCACCAGTAATTTCATGTTTCAAATGAACTCCGGGAGCACCCTGCGAGTCATTCTTTGCAGGAGAATAGAGTGTAATATCTATAATTAAACGCAACAGGGATGGGCTAACGAGAGTCACCGAGAGAGACTGCTCCGTTTGGACAGCCGGAGGGATTCCCTTCACTGCTGGGTTCTTGGGAGTGAGCAAGGAGGTTTGCTGGTGCAGCTCTGAGATGGAAGCCACCACCATGGCAGGAAAACAAGGTGATGCTCAGAATGACACCAGCCTTGGTAGGGTGCCCCAGTGAAAATGTGTCTGAAACTCCCCAGGCTGCAGGGTTATCAGGTGCAGCAGAGCTGCAAGAGCAAGGGGACAGTGGTGGCCAGGGGCCCCCATGTCTCTCCTGCACATCAGCCCCATCTCTTGCTCCTCAATGCATCTGACCCACCTGCACGAGGTGCTGGTTCATGCACCATCATCAGCCTCACAGAGCTGAGAGCTGCCCCAGGAGTCGAGGATGGGGAAGGTCTGGGCTGCAGAGGAGGAGGATGGGGAGCCCAGGACCACAGTAACCTCGAGGTGACTGCAGACAAAGGTGTTTTGACAGGGAGCACAGCATGAGAAGCTTGTATGTCATCTGCTCTCGACTGCCCTGCATCCAGTGAACCAGTGCGCTGTTCTTTTTCCTGCATGCTAAAAATACTCCCTAAAAAAAAATAGAACAAAAAAAGAAAAAGAAAGAAGACAGGGAAATGAGAGGAATATAAACAAAGGCTCCATGGAGACCAGAGGCTTCATCAGGCTCTTCCTGCTGCATCAGGCCCCTTCCCCCATTTGCTCTGTCTTACATTTAGGGCAGAAATGTGCTATTACTGGTTTTCTACAGCTCTGGAAGCAGGTACATGCACACACATCACACCCTACGTCCATGTACAGGCCATCTGTGCTGTTAACAGAGCTGAGGGAGTCGAGCCATCCCTCCCGCTCCTCTCCTCAGCAGTGAAGCTGAGGAGGAGGCAGGTTGGAGAGGAGGAGATGGAGAGTGCCCTGGTTTATAGATGGAGCCCCTCAGGGTTCAGCTGCCTCTGGCAGTCACTCTGTACTGGGAGGCCCAGCAGCAGACCCAGCTCCACCACTGGAGCTGGCCCATGGCCACCTCCATCCCTGCCAGATCCTGCCTTCCCAGGAGTACTCGCCAACAAGCCATGATCTTCTCAGCAGCAGGTCCCAAACCCGGATAATTTTGCCTCAAATGTGACTGATGGCCCCTGAAAACCCTTTTGGGACCACAGTGATGGCCATCGGGTTGGACAGTAGGTCAGGACTTGAGCACTCAGGTTCTTGACTGTCTTTTGATACAAACCCAAAACAACCCAGGACAAGCTGCTTTTTCCCTCTGAGCCTCTGCTTCCCTCCCCATCCAGTAATGACTCACAGACTGAAATCTCCAAAGCAATGCTGGCCTTTTGCAGGGCCAATAAGTTGGCCAAAGCCCCAACATATGGACCTACCACAGGCCACCACCTCACTCCTGGCAAGCAGGCGCCTACGGCTGAGCAGGCTGAGAAAATCCCATTTGCAGGAGGTGCTCAACAGCTCTGAGTGATGGAAATCCTCCTTCCTTGGGCAGAGAGAGAGAGAGGAAAGGGAAAGAAAGATGAAAAAAAGCTCTTTCTGGGGAAATTAAATTGGACTTCAAATTTACAGGGTCTTCATTTTGTTCTGGTGATAATGAATTAAGCTCTTGCTGGCAGTTATATTGCTGCAGAAATAAGTACCAGTTAAAAGCACTTTTGGAAACTATGACTTTCATTTTAAAGCTGCCACAATTTACATTTAATCCATTCATTAATTCATTTATTTATGCTGCTCAGGTACAAACCTCACATCTCTCCTTTCCCAGGATTCACTGAAATGCAGTTTTTAACCCAAAACCAATTTCCACGCGGACCCGGGGGCTGAGACAGGGCACATTTCCCTGCGAGCATTTTGCTCAGCATCACACAGGGCTCTCCAGGAGCTCTGGCTTGCAAATGCTCAACCAAACCTCCCTCCTCCCTGGGACTGAAGACACATGCAGATGTAAGAGCAGTGACCATCTCTGACAGCCATGGGGAAGAAGCCACATCTATTGGGCCTCCTAACAACACTGCAGATCAGATGATACAGAAAATGGGCTTTTGCCTTTGCACAGCAAGAGAAAAACGCCAGTGACCCCATATTCATGTTTTGGTTCCTTCTCACTAAGGATCTTTCTGCTGATGTGGAACAAGTGCGTGCATCCGTGGCCATGGAGGACTTTGGCCTGGAGAAGCCAGACAGAAGCTCCCAGTAGCTATAAAACCAGGCAACCAAAACCCTACCAAGGACAGCCTCGTCCCTGGAGCCCCGAGGAGCACCCACGGGCAGTGCCCACGTCACCATCCCACCAGCATGGGTTATTCTGCTCCTGACAGCCTTGCAAGGACAGCGATGAACAGGAGCCAAGACCTGGAGGTTAACGCCCCATTACCCCGATTAACCAGATATGCAGAAAATGCTGTGGCTTGCAGTAATTTTACCTCTGCCAGGTGACCACAGCCCTGGCTTGCATGTGAATCCAGCCACCACCTCCCTTCCCACGTGTGCCCCTCGCTTTCCACAGCCCCTCGCATAGCTGTCCTGTCTATGCTTCACTTTCTCCTGCATCCCAGTTCCTCCAAAAGCACCTCGAGAAAGGTTTCTGCTCCACAGCACCTGTGCACAGAGGGTTTAGCAGGGTTAGGCTTTCAGAAACCAAGCCCAACTCTTCTGTCACCAAAAGATCCTACCACCCTCCCTGGGGCAGGCTCAGCAGGGTGACCTGAGTTGCTGTGGTGCGTTACAGGGATTTGCTCCCAGCCCAGGAGCACATGGACATGCTGACACACGTTGCTGTCACCCCAGCACCTTGCTAGACAGACACAGAGAGCAGCAGTGAGATGACAGCCTGGTGACCGTGCCCCGCTGAGGGAACATCACCTCCTGCCAGCACCATGTATCTGCTCATCGCTTGACGCCAGAGATCTGCAGCATGGCCTGGGGCTGGGATTTGGAACCCAGAGCTTTGGGGAGGGGAAAATCCAGCCCGTGTGCTGCAGGCTGGGAGCAGGATCTCCCATCACACCTGCCGATTGCCAAACAGGTATAAGCTCTGTAATCCCTCCTTGGTCCCACAGCATGGCAGCCAGCATGCCCCTTCCCTGCAGACTATGCATTGAGGGTGACCTGGCTGAACCTGGGAGGAGCAAGGGCTCTGCCGGCCCATGGTGGAAGATCATAGAATCCCAGACTGGTTTGGGTTGGGAGGGACCTTAAAGCTCATCCAGTTCCAACCCCCCCCCTGCCATCAGCAGGGACACCTTCCACTAGACCAAGTTGCTCAAAGCCTCATCCAACCTGGCCTTCAACACTTCCAGGGAGGAGCAGCCACAGCTTCTCTGGCCAACCTGGGACAGTGTCTGAGATGTGGAAGAAGAGGGGAAAAAAGCAACTGGCTCAACAAAAAAGCCCACACAGCCCCTCCGTGCCAGGGGCTGCTGATGCCACAGGGCCAGTAAATTCCCCCACCCCTTCCAGGACAGGTGGATGGTGTTTCTGCAGGACATGGTAACTGGTTTACTTCTGGGAGCCCCAATCCTATTCCCACCCACCTCTGGTGTGGCTTTGCGAAGCGTCTGCTCACAGACGCCGGCTCCATTAGAGGCCCCGGAGCCGCTGTGCTCCCGGCAGCAATAGGATCCCAAGTGCTCCTGTAATTTATATGGCAGTTTTCATTACTTCCCTTCTCCAAAGACTTGTTCAATAAATTACCAGTTTATGAATTCCAAAGTGCTCTGTGCAGCCCTGAACAAAAGAGAAGGGAAAAAAATACTGCCCAGACCAGCTCCAATGGCAGAGCTTCTCATCCTGGAAGGCAAGCCACTACTAAAATGATATTCCCTCTGCCCCATGCAGATAACATCACTTTCACGAGCCAGAGGACAGCAACACCCTCCCTGTTACTGGAGTGCCCAGAAGTACCAACCAAGCTCAGGTCAGACAAGCTCCTCATTACCCCAAGTGCTTTACAGACATTACACAAAGACCTTCCTTGAGGAGCTGAGCCATCGAAGAGCATGGGAGGTGGAGGGAGGTCTTAAGAAAAGGTTAAGCAGGGAGAAAAGCCCTATTTCCTAGCGCTTTGGTCCAGCCAGGAACCCATGGCTTTGCCCACACCTGTGGGTTGGATTTCCTTTAGCAGCATTATCCTTGTCTAGCTTCCCCCGTCCTTCCCCTAGCACTGCTGGTAACTGTGAGGGTGGAGGCCATCCCTTGGATCAGCTCCCAGGTAGTGCAAGGTTTGTGCCTCTCCCCATAGCTAAAACCCTCAGAACAGCAGAGACACTGCAGAGAGACTTGGCAGGTTCTTTAAATCATATCTGAGAACTGCAAGTGGTAGAGGGAGAGCTGAGAAGAAGAAATGGGGACTAATGTGTTAATCAGAATAACATGATGAGTCAGATAAACAGCCGGGGAGTGGGAAAGCTGCTGGTTGGGTGAGGTGGATGGTGGCAGGGTGAAGGTGGGCTTGCTGGAGATGCTGAGATGGGACTTTGACCAGAGCTGTGGTCCAACCTTTTTTAGCCCCATCCCTACCTCCGCCTCCAGCCTCGATTGCCCCCAGGCTCAAAGGCAGCTCCAGGGATGCCAAGCCAGGCTCAGGCATGGCAATGTGGGTGGGCAGGAAGCTCTCCATGGATGGATGTTATTGATGCTGGACACCCACAAGCGCTGCCCTCCTGCACAGCAGCCAGGAGCAGGGAGGGAAGGTGGGCGAGCTGCCAAGCAGATAGAAAGCCCCTGCAGTGCTGCCTCCAGAGCTTTTCCACTCTGCTGGGCAGCAAACGGGGGAACAAATGATAGGAAGAAAAAAAAAAAAAAAAAGAAATCAAAACCCCCCACCCATTGTGTCTCCATCTACCATTGATTTATGGCCTTGCTGAAAAGCCTTGTTGTCCACAATTATTGGGCAGTCAGCTCCTATTTGCCATGATTTCCTCACCTCTCCTTCCCACCCTTCTCCTCAGCAGACGCCATCCTGACACGTGCAGGGCTCTGGCAGCTCCTGGGCAGATGGTGGCTGAGTCCCAGCTGTGTCCAGTCCCATGGTGGGACAGTGATTGCTTGTCAGGCTCAGGTCTGACTCTCCAAGGGCCTTGGATGGCAGCTGAAGTGCAGAAGTGGGAGAAGGGATGCGGGTGTCTCAGATGCAGAGCAGCAAGGGGGGAAAGAGCAGTCAGGTGGACTGCGAGTAAAGCCAACCAGAAAATTACATTTTGCCCTGAGCTGCTGAAAAATTCAGCTTTATCTCACAAGAAACCAAAAGCTGAGCACAAGAAGATTTCCTTTCTAGCCTTCTTGACAACATTCCCAGCTCGATTTTGCTCTTTTGGCCATTTCTATCATATGTCACACTGACCCAGGAGGTCAGATTGATCCAGTCAACCAAGCCTTGCAAGAGCAAGAGCCTGCTGGATGAGTTCCCCGAGATATGTTTTATTATACCAATGGTTCCTCAGGGGGTAAAAAAAAAGGCTGTGTCAGGAAATAATCAAGTGTCCTAAGAGTCAGCAGTCTGGTGCCTCCATCTGCAGAGTCCAGCCCTGCCACCTCCACTGAACTGGGGGCACATCTGTTGGATTAACAAGTGCTGCCTAATTCCAGTCCCCTGCCTGGGCTGTGCCCACTGGCCTCCTGCCCACCTCCAGCTCCCTCATGCTCTGGCTGAGATAAACAGCTCTGAAAATTGAGGATTAACATTTCCTCCCCAACGCCAGACTCAACTTTGGCAAGGTGACTGCACAAGCAGACAGGGCTTCGATGGGGAGGTGTGGGGTGGTTCAGCTCAGGGCAAGTCCTAAGGACTAAACCCTTTAGCTGTTGGTTGCTCACATGCAGTGACAGCAGTGATTGTCTTCTTTAAAGACCTGATGGAGACCAATGCTATGGTGGAGACACATGTAGGGGACAGGTGAACAACCCAAAGGGGTGAGAGAAAGGAAAAAGTGGCGAGAGAAAGGAAAAAGTGGTTTGAACAACCAGGCTGGGGTAATCTTCCCTATAGCAACTGCTGGGACTATGGGGACCAAGCTGTGACCTCTTCATGCAGCAAACCTCTCCTTTGGGAGATGAAGCAGGAATTTGTGCTGGGGCACTTCAATGGCTCTGGTCTACAGAGGAGTCTGGAAAACAAATGCTGCTTACAGCCACAGAGCAGATAAAGCTCAATATGAGAGCTGGCAGGTTTATGTTCACCTGAACCTGTGAGGCAATGATTATTTATATTTGGTTTTGGTGAGAAAGGGAGATATTATGGAAGAGCTGATTGCAGAAATGAGCCCTGAATTGAATATTTTGCCCTAAATCAATTTGTAATTAAGTGAATGAACAAATGAAAATAAGCTTGCACCTGAGGATCTTGATTTCAAGCAGAGCGGACATCAAGAAACAAAAGGAATTGGTTAGTGAAGTCAGCTGGAGAAAGGTCATGGACACAAATATACAGGATGCCTGGAACTGCATCAAGTGAAAAAGTGTTAGAACTGCAAGAAATCCCAAGCAGGAAGAAGATAAACTAAAAATAAAAGCTTGCAAAGAAGAGCTCATGAGGTAACAGGTTGAGCAGTCACTGGAAGAAAGGTGTTAGGAAGAAGCAGGGACCCTGCACAGATTGGAAGAGAGGAGTCCTGGAACAGAGGTCATGGGGGCCACCAAGTATTCAACAAAGTGGAAATGGCATCAAGCCAGAGTTAGACCCTGGAAAAAGGTATCGAAACAAATAGCTAGTTAGGGAGCCTCAGAACCTTCCTGGCTTAAAGAGAGAAAGAACGAGGGTTGTTATGTGAGAAGACCAGGGAAAAGATTAAAGGATAACTCAGGGCACATCTCAGCACTACTTGACCTCAGTTTTCAACCAGGGTGAGGTTGCCCATGGAGGTAAGAGACATACAAGGACATGGAACGGGGAAGCGGGAGACAGGAGCGAGCAGTTCCCTGGAGTGGTGAAGAACAGGCACAAGGGAAAGCATTTCTGCTGGCAATTATTTTTATTGCATCAAGATGAAGTATTATTGGTTTGGCATACAGCACATGTGGGGGCTGTATTTAAATACGAGACACAAGCCCATTAATCTGATCTCGTAGAGGATGAGGCTTCGCAGCAGATTCAGACAGCAAGGCTAATTGAAAGTAAGTAAACAACATTATGAAGGCTTAGCAAGGGGAGATTACACCAGACTAAGTGGCTTACTGCATCCCCTTTGTCTGCAGGATCCACTGTTGTCATCCACCTGGACAGAACTAAAGCACCTGAAGATGAAGACTACAGGAATACACAGAAGAAACATTGCATGGGCTGGGACAGAGAAAAGACAGGGAGGCACTAACAGTGAGGCAGAAAAGATGAGAAACTTTCCCAACCTGACATCAGACACCACATCTCAAAAGCAGCTTCAGAACATCTGTAGATGGGAACCACCACATGACCACAGCAGCACCGGAGGATCACTGCCTCCATGTAGGAACCTTCCTTTTATTTGATCATTAAAATAAAATTCTCTTAATCTGCCTGAGGCATACAGTGAGACCAAGCCTGCTTAGCACTTTGAACAGAGTCCTTGTTCCCCAGGGGAAAATTCAGATGAGATTGGTTGCAAAATAGAAAGCCGGGATATTGCACTGCCAGACTTGAGTACCCTCGAAGTGGAATGAAATTGTAGCGTAACAGCGTGAGGTGTAAGGTCAGGTACTTGGATTAAAATCATTCTTCTCTGCATTTTTTGCCAGTCCTTCAGAAAAAGAGCCCGGTTGATTGAAGGAGGATGACAAGACAACTCTGCCACATGGCTGTGAGTGAGACTAAAGCCATCTGAGTGCACAGAGGGGAGAAGCACATCCCACTTGCAGGGTAAGGAGTAATGGGGAGGAGACAACCTGGGATCTGGTCACCTGTGTTCAGGAGAAAGTGAGACCATGAGGGGGAAGCCTGTGTTAGCAAAGCAAAAGCCAAGAGGGAATATCATCGTTAGCTATAAATATATCAGGGTCTAAATACACAGAAGGGAGAAAAGCTGTTGAAGCCAGAAGACAATGTTGGCATGAGGACAAACAGGCAGAAACTGGCTGTGAATAACTGTAGAAGGAAATGTCCAATTATTCCCATGATCCAGCTTTGGCATTGCAATCAGAGACTTTGCCTGAGGAGCCAGCCCATGAAGGGAGATGGGAGATACTGTGTCCCTGGCAGCAGAGGACCAAAACAAATGTCCCAGGCTCCACTCCTGTCTCATTGCCCAGGAGCAATTACCTACTGGAGGTGCCAGCTTTCTGGGGTTTCTTCTGTAACATACCCTGGGTCTCCTCTGAGTGGAGAAGGACCTGTTACCACTGAATACTGAAAGTCTTGTCCACAGATGTTCCACAGGTGAAACCTAACCAGACCATCTGCTTTCT
Source organism: Antrostomus carolinensis (assembly GCF_000700745.2). NCBI lineage: Eukaryota > Metazoa > Chordata > Aves > Caprimulgiformes > Caprimulgidae > Antrostomus > Antrostomus carolinensis. The sequence goes on from NW_010333903.1 coordinate 52,556, forward strand.
GGGGAGGTTTTTGTGCACTTCTGTCTAGGGCATGAAGGGTGAGAAGATGGGATGGGTAGGGTAGGGGTGAGCAGCCACTGAGGGATAGGGCAGCAGATGCTCTCTCCAAAGCAGAGGGGCAGCAAGAACAGCCAGCTATCATGTAAATCCTCCCAGTCCCCCTTTGGCACGCATGTCCCAAGCTCCCAGCTCTGATCCAGCAGACAAGCTGCCATGCTGACTTGTCCTTCCAGCCCCTGCCATTCCTAATGGGATTAGAAGGGTAAACACAGCATTTCACGGATGAGAAAGAGCAGGGAATGTTCTTGAATGAGGCTGAATACCCCTGGCACAGGGCATGAGCACAAGTTCCTCCTGGCTCTCCTGCTTTAATCCTTGCCAACCAACTGGGACTTCACCTTTCCTTGTGCCTGCTCTAATCCAGTCCCCGCAGAGCCATGTTGCCAACAGCCCTGCACCAAAATGGATTTCATGGGCTGAGAAAAACTTTCTTCAGAGTAGCCAAAGCACCCAGAAATGCTGAGCAATTTTGGATGGTGCTCTATGAGCAGGGTTACCCAGTGACGGAGGCTGCCAAGGAGTATGTCCACAGCTGACACAGCACTCCAGAAACAGGGTGCTGTGCTGGTTTTGGCTGGGATAGAGTTCATTTTCTTCACAGTAGCTGGTATGGGGCTGTGTTTTGGGCTTGTGCTGGAAACAGTGTTGATAATACAGAGATGTTTTCATTATTGCTGAGCAGTGCCTACACAGAGTCAAGGCCTTTTCTGCTCCTCACACCAACCCACCAGCAAAGACACTGGGCATGCACAAGAAGCTGGAAGGGGACACAGCTTGGGCAGCTGACCAAAGGGACATTCCACACCATATGACATCATGCTCAGCATATAAGGTTAGGGGAAGAAGGAAGGAGGGGTACCTTCAGAGGGATGGTGTTTGCCTTCCCAAGTAACCATTCCACATGGAGCCCTGCTTTCCTGGAGACATCTGAATACCTGCCCACCAAAGGGATGCAGTGAATGAATTCCTTTTCCTTTGCTTGTGTGCACAGCTTTTGCCTTACCTATTAAACTGTCTTTATCTCAACCCACGAGTTTTCTCACTTTCACTCTTCCAATTCTCTCCCCCATCCCACCATGGGGGCAGTGAGTGAGCAGCTGCATGGTGCTTAGTTGCCAGCCAGGGTTAAACCAGAACAGGTGCTGCCACTGAGATTTCAGCCAATTGGAAGGAGAACACGTCAAGGGGTGCTTCTCCCCCATGCCCACCAGTGCTCACTGTACATCCACCAGCCAGAGCAGGGGGACATTGTGTGCCAAGCAGGTCAGTAATTAGGAATGAGACAGACTGGCATCAGGGGATGGGGAAGCCTGAGCAGCCTAAGATCAGCAAAGAGGGCAATGATCTTGGTCTGCTTCACAAGGCTTACACAGTCCTTTCCCTGTGTCCTGGTTTTGCTAGGATAGAGTTAATTTCCTTCTTAGTAGTTAGAATAGCTGCGTTTTGGTTTCAGTGTAAGCCTTGGTATGAGAGGAGTGTTGATAAAAGTACTGATGTTATTAGTTGCTGCTGGAGCTCAAGGCCATTGTGTTTGGCTGGTTCACAGCCGCATTAGGACTGGGAGGGAAAAGTGTAGTGAATAGCAAACCCCAAAACTGGCATTTGGATGTGATTTGATATTCCAGATCATATCACATGTCAGTACATTAACCAAGGTTAACCAGAAAGAGGGGGATTCTCTCGGGAATTGCTTGGGCTTGTTTTCCAGGATTGCAGCTTTGGTTTTGGGGTTCCTTTTCGCTCCTCCGGGATCATTCTCAGTGGGTGGTGACAACTGTACTCTGCACCACATATATATATATAGTTATCATTATTACTCTATTATTATTTTCATTTTATTTTTACTCTAATTATTAAATTGTTCTTATCTCAACCTACAAGTCTCCTCACCTTTACCCCTCCAATTCTCCCCGATTCCCTGGGCCGGGGGCTGCGAGTGGCTGTGTCTTGTTTGGCTGCCAGCAAAGTTAAACTTTCACACCCTGTCCAACTTCTGCTGCCTTCACTGAGCCCTTGCTACACATTCAAAAACATCCAATAATGTTTGGTCAAGCACTGAGCTTTCAAGCTGGGCTTCTTGAACCCACCTTGCACAGGTCTGATGGTCTACCAGGGTCACCTGCTTCTCACTTTCCCATGTGCACACACCTGCCCCTCTGCACCCTCACCATGCCCATGGAGAAGCGAGCTCCTGCACCCTTTGCATCCCTGCAGGCCAGGCCCCTGCGAAGCTTTTGGGCAGGGGTGCAGCTCTGTGAGAAGCAGCATCTGCTCAGCTTCTGTCCCCCACTCTCCTCCTCCTCTGTTGCTATGGAAACCCAGCGGTGGGAGATGGGTTGCTTGGCAACACAAACACCCAGCTGGACCACGCTGCTGACCCCAGGTACAGGGACCCTGGCGGGGCTTTGGTGCTTGCAGTGATGCCCACCCTGTGAAGGGGATGGTGGAAGAGCAGTCCCAGCCCTGGGGAGGTGATGGAGTAAGTGGCTTCCACTGGTGCTCTGGTGGCATCTCTCCAGGTATGTCCCATCCATCCAGGACCAGCCCTGAGCAGCTCCTCCCATGGGGAGTGGTTGCATCAGTGCAGCCAGGTCATGACTTCAACCTCCCCCTAAAGTGACCCTGCTGATGTTCAGGTTCTGTTTGCATCCCAGGATGTACTCTAGCCTGCCCCTGCCTCCTCCTTCCCTGCTCTCAGGAGCACAGCCCTCCTCCCCGAGTCCCCACGTTCACTAGGCACAGACAAGTTTTCCATGAGAAAATGCAGGGCCCTAGAAGAACCAAGCAGCGAGCAAACCCATTAAATCTGATAATGAAGGCAATTGCAAGATGCGTATCCTTCAGCACACAGTCTTAATCTCAACCAGATGAAATACAAGAAGGAAGATCACTGAGGTAAGAAGCAGCATTTGCAAAAGCCCATCTGAAGAACCAGACTACCTGAGATTGCCAAGAGAACAGATAAAAGCCGTCATTTACAACCTGCCAACGTGTGCGAGATAAAAACAAAGATACAGCCAGCAGATCGAGACACACACACACAGAAAACCACCTGCAGCCTCTACCAAAGGCTTTTCCAATTGGGCTGGGTTGCATCATACAAAGTTAGATGACAGACGGGGCTATCACCCAAAGTAGAACAGAATTTTGCATGAACATGCACAAAGGTACAGGGTGTACAGAGCATGCAGCTGCAGAACTTAGCAACATCGACTCTGAGGCCTTTTTGGCTCTGGTACAAGGCAAAAGAATACAAATAAATAAGAAAGGAGTGTGATAAAGCATGTAGAGCTCTTACTGGGGTCAGCAGAAACGCAGGGAAACGTGGAGCTGACAAAGCAAGCTCAAGTAAAACTGCATCTCAAAGAATATGGAGAGAAAAAGAGGAGCTGCCATTACAGGCAGCAGGATGAAAGTAGGGTTAAGTGCTGGTGACCAGGGGATGGGAGGTTTGATATGGCAATAAGGATGCCAGCACAACCAAATCACAACATTGGAAGCTTCAGGATCACTCGAGTGGACTGTCACTCTGATGATAGCAGGGAAACCAGAAAGGCACATGGTGCAGCAGAAACAAATAAGAGACTGATATTTTTGGAGACAGGATATCTAAAGAAATCACCTGTCCTGGTTTTGCTAGGGTAGAGTTAATTTTCTTTTTAGTAATTAGAATAGCAGTATTTTACTTTCAGTGTTTCAGTTCAGACATATCATGAGAAGAACTTTGATAACAATACTTGTGTTGCTGCAGCTCAAGGCCACCGTGTTTTTGCTCCTTCACAGCTGCATTAGGACTGGGAGGGGGGAAACGCAGTGAGGAGCAAAACCCAAAACTGGCATCTGGTTGTGCCAATGAAATATTCCATATCATATCACGTCATGTCAGTATATTAACCAGAGATGACCGGAAGACAGGGCACTTCTCTCGGGGATCGCTCAGGATCACTCTTCCGGGGTTTCGGTTCGGGACCGTCTCGGCTGCGGGATCGTTAGCTGGCACAGGCCGGGCATTGGTCAGCGGGCGGTGAGCACTGTGTATCACTCATTTGTATAGTCTGTTATCACTGTTATCATTATCATTTTTTCTTTTAATTAGTAAATAGTTTTTATCTCAACCCGTGAGTCCTTGCCCTTCTTTCCAAATTCTCTCCCCTACTCCCTGGGTGAGGGGGGGGAGGGTGATAGAGCAGGCTGTGTTTGGCTGCAAGCTGCAAGCAAAAGGGTGAATCCACCCAAACCACCACATCACCCAAATGAGAAGTCAGCTGAAGCCACCTCATTTCTGGCCCAGCAGCAGACATGGATGGCACATAGGGGAACCATGGCACACAGGGACCCAGTGGGTGAACAGGAGCTGCTTGGGACCCCTGGTACTGCTCTGTGGCCAAGGACATCCCAGGGCACCCTGTGCTGTCAGGGCTGAGCTGCAGCTGCACACTATGGCCACAGAGCCCTGGAGTCACTGGAACTGGGGTGTTTCCTCCAGTTACCAAAAGGTTCTTGTTCTGCCAGGTAAGCCTGGGGGCTGCCAGAGAGAACCTGCTACTGCAAGCCATGGACCACTGAGCATTTCCAACTTTGCTGGGATGAGGAGGAACTACTGGCCAAACAACTGACCAGTTTGTCCCAGCTCTGACCCCTCTTTCTCCCATGGGAGCAAAAGGCACATCCAGCTGCCCACCCTCTGGTCCAACATCTCTGCAGTCTGGAGCTGCTCTTGGCTGACCTGTCCCTGGATGCATGCACAGATGTGAAATCAGAGATCACCACAGAGAGCATCCCTAACATCCCAGCTCCTTCTTTGCCAAGTCTGCTGCAGCTGATCTTAAAAGCTGCAAGTGGATCGCAGGTCTGGTGTGGAACTCCTGGAGCTCAGAAGCCTCTGAGCAATTGGAGAAGGGGAGAAGGCAGATGTGTGCTCCAGCTCTGCAGTGAGCTATACAGAGACTTCTTCAGAGGACATAATCAGGATGAATTGCACAAACCAAGCAACAGGCTCCCCTGGCCATGAGAGACAGTAGAACAAAGAGGGGAAAAAGGATTGACCCTAGAGCCTGGATTGATATTGACTGGAGGAGGAAAGAAAGAGCAAGGCCAAGGACAGCACAGCTGAGTGTTGGGAGTTATAAAAAACACCAGCAGAGACTTTCAGCATGGTGTGGTATGGCAGAGGTTATTGGCTCTTAAAATGAAAGCATAAATAGATAGGATTGAGATGGCCACATAAGCATGAAGCACCGGAGAGAAGAGTTGGGACCCTGTGCTCATCTGTAACCCATCCGGGAGGGCCAGCCCACAGCAGACAGATGAGCTGCTCCGACACAGAGGAAACCATGACCTGTGCACAGCTGATTATTACCATCATTTTTTCCCCCCAAATGACTTCAACTGGAGCACAGGCCAGCCAGCACTGCTATGAGTCACATCACGACACTGCTCTCCAGGCACAACGTTACTGATGAACTAATTCTGGCGAGTGGACACCAATGCAGAAGACACACGGCACAGAGCAGCTGTATTACTCACAGGCCACTGGATTAAGCTCAGACAGATCAGCTAACGGCCAGGCAGTGATGAACCAAGGCAGGTGAACACACCAGTTCTGCAGATCCATTCAGTGAAGGCCCTGACCAGGGTGTTTTACTGCTGCCAGCTACAAGCTACTGGCAAAACCAGTGGCTGCACAGAAAACCAGAGAGCTCCTGCAAGGAGCTTTTTCCAGAAGACCCCCTTCCACTCTACCTGAGTGGCTACAGGCATTGGGAAGCAAACCAGGACAGGATAGACCAGGCACAACAGGCAAGGAAAGGAAAGCAGCAACACTGGCCAATTCATAGCATTTTTTTCCCCAAAAAAGCCACCCTATTGCACCCTGGTGGGATGAGAAATGCCCCCTAAGGGAGAAAGGCAGTTTTCCTGGTGTCATCTCAGCCAGCTCTGCCAAAACAGCCCTGAAGACAGGACCAAGCAGATCCTCAGCAGGGTTCACATCCCCAGCCCATGACACAGGAGCAAACCTCACCCTGAAGGATAAATTTTAAAAGGCACAACCACAATATCACAATATTTTAAAGTCAGGAGAAGGCAGTGTCCCTCTACACAAGAGTACAGCAGTTTAAATGAAGCAGCTCTGGATGCTGGGCTGGGAGAGGTTAACCAGATTCCCCAGTGGTCTGTCAACCCCATCCCAGTTGGCTTAGATCAGCTTTCTGGGGATTGTCTCTGGGGGAACACAGTGGGGCCTTGATCCAATTTAGCCACCATGGGTGAGCAGCAGCATGGGAACATCAGCCTTGGAAAGGTCTTCAGGGAACCTGGTATAAAGGGTCACAGTGGATTTGATTTTTTTTTTGGTGAAGAGCTGCTCGTATTTTATTTATTTGCTTCAGAAAAAGGTTTTTTTGTGGAGGTAAGCAGCTAATTGAGTTCAGGTTCTTCAGCTAATGAAGAAATGAGCTGAATAATTAATTATTTGAAGATAAATTATTCATGGCCAGTTGTGATTCCAGTGTAGGAGCAGGGTTATTTAGTTATTTTCATCTTAAAAAAGACTAATGCATGTAAAGCCACCCCACCCAGCCCCTCCAAATCATGGTTGTGATGAGAGATGGGTGACTCAGGAGGGGACCAGCCCCTTGGCTTCCCAGGGGAGCAGGAACAGCTTGTTTCAATGATTAGTCACTTTCCAGTATGAAGTGTCATCCAAAGTGAGCTGGTGCTAAACCCATGCATTGCCTTGGGCCCATACAGGAATGTTGATGGAATGAAGTTTCAGCCACCATGTCAGGGTTGTCCCTTGGGCCAGCCTTCCTCCTGAAGCCACTCCAAAAATCCCCTAAATCCAACATTTACACATCACACAATGGAGAACCAGTTGATCCATCCCCCTCCTTCTCACCCTCTTGCTCTTCACACCTTGCTCCAGGCCTGACCTCACTGCTTGTTAGAAGAACTCACTTGACCTGCTTCCTCTCTGGATAACAACCCATTAACCACACTGATAACAAGCTATTCCAGATAATACTGACTGCAGTAATAGGCTGGCTTATCTTGGACCTCTCCCCCGCTCCCAGCTTGGATCCAGGGCACAAACCCTTTGGAAAGGGGTCACCTGGGACCCCAGCAGTCCTTTGCCTGCTTGATGTTGAGAGGATCCCGTGGGCAGTTATCAGTGCTGACAGCAGAGCCCTTTGATTACTCACTGCTTTACAGGAGCATCTTTTGCCCTGTGCATCTACACAAATAAACTGGATTGTCTTGGTTCCCAGTAGCTTTGTGTGGTCCTATCTGTTCAAATGGTGGGATTATTTAATCCCATCACTGCCAAAGGGGCCTCTTTTGCTCAGTATTCCTCTCCCCACCATGCCACCTTCACAGCACACCCACAATGTTACCTTTTCCTCATCAAGATATTAAATGACACAACAAAGAATCCATGGGAGATCCTGATGGAAATGGAAACATTCATTGATCCTTCCATTAATAACTGCATTTTGAAAGCCATCAATGACCTGCCCAGCACATAAGGACCCTTTTAATTCTTCACAATACACCTGAAGGAAACAACATGCCATATGGTACCAAGTCAAAGCTGTTGAAGAAACCTTAATACACCCAAATACTAATGCCCTGTAGATGCCTCCAGACCAGCAACTTTCCATAAAGACTCACTTCAGTTTGACCCATCCTTCACTACACCATGCCAACTTGCAAAGGTATTCCCAGTACCTGCTCCTTCACCAGTAACATTTCCAATGGATTTACCTCTGATTTTGCCTCAGAGTAACCCAATTTCTTCCTCAAGAGCTGCAATATTGGGATCCCTCCAGCTCCCAAGGAATCTCTCAGCTTTTGGAGATCTGGGGGGAAGAAACAGCAATTTGGTGAACTGCCTGGCTGCCTCCTTTAGAGCTCCATACTTGGGTTGACAAACATGAGATGCTCTCCAGGCTGCCACGCAGCTTCCAGCGTTACAAACAGCAGGTTTTATACGCCAGGCACAGCACTGTGTGTTGTGCAAATCCATCCTCCTGCCTCCTTTCTTCTCTATTTGGAATATCTGCAGAGCATTCCTACATTTTCCACTCTGCTATTTACAATTTTACCATCTGTTTCTAAAAACAGAGCCATTTTTGACACAGAAATAAATTCCCTGCTCTATTTAAGTGCTTTCTTATTGTCTTTGACCCTTCTGGTCATTCATAGTCCATTAGTTTCTTTGATTTCTTCCAACTGCTACCTATATTTTTAAGTAACACATTCCCTTTTTTTTCTTAGCATTCACCAACACATTTATTTGTCTGTTTTCTCCCTCCTCCCTACACCTGTGCACTACTGAGGATGCAAGAAGAAAAGCCCAGTTTCCCAACACTTGGTGTAGCACATTGCTTACTGCCTTGTCCTGCCATCCTGGCAGACCAGACAGCAGGCAGGGGCTGGAATCAATTTACAGTCCCTCCTTCTCCAGGCAACCCTGGGGTTCCTTTTTGATTTTTCCCCAGCCAGCAATTAACATTCCTCTGTCAGTGGGGCTGAGGTTTGTTAGCAGGTTGGGTTGCGGTGGGTGCAGGCACCGTACTATGAAATCATCTGTTATTTCAGCTCTGTTGGGGGCTGTTTTGTTCTCCAAGACACAAAGTGTTCCTGAAGTCACCTCTCTTTCTACCCCCGAATCTTGAATCATCTCCCTCAAGCTCGCAAACAGATGGCTCAGCAATTATCCTGTTTGCCAGCAAATCTTCAGAGCATTTAAACAGGCTCTCACCCGTTCTCCAACTCTAGATCCTCAGGCTTCCACAGGTCAGCATTGTCTGTGCCTCCACACACTTACCAAGGTCTTGCCCCTCACCGCCATCCCCTCCACAGCCACAGGATGGGTTTTAGTCTTTCCTTTTAACACACTGAGAAACCACAGGAGATTTTCAGTCCATTCTAACCCATCAGCACTTCTCCTCACAGCCAGACATGAAGACCTACAGATGCTCTATTACCTTGGCCCTCATTCAAGCAAACTGAAGTTCTCCTTATGTGCCTCCTTGCTGTTTGAGCCCAGCCCTTGAGAAGGGCTCAGATCTGCAGGTCAATAGCCCTGCTTAGTATAAACTCCCACTTTACTTAACTCAGAGGTTAATACTTCTGCAAGAATCAGGCCAAGAGACTAACATGTCAGCATGGTCAGAGAAGCAGCAGGCTGGAGCTAGGACCTACAGCAGGGAACGTTCATAAGGTACAGGAGGCACAAAGAGGACTGTCATGCTATTTACTCTGCTGCTCTGCAGAGGTGTGTGCTCCTGGCACTTGTTCAAGCCCCACATACCTCCCCCATCCTGAGGGCCACAGACCAATTCCTCCACCACTACAGCTCCAGCCCTGCTCTCAGGGGACCCCAGAGCCCTTTGGCCCCCATTTCCCTGCCATGAGATTAGGGAGTGTTCAGGTGGGTGCAGGAAACTCGAGTCCCTGCGTCAGCTGGGTAGGGAGATGCTGAAACACATCCAGGGTGGGTCAGGCAGATTTGCACCAAGCCCAGGTCACTAATGAGGTCTATGCCTGACATCTTCATATCCCCCATAACATATTGACGCCTCTGCTTGACAAATCCTTATCTGGGTCACCCTATGCTCTTCCTAATCTGTTTTCTCTGGGGGCATTCAGTGATATCCCTTAACCATGCAGCAGATAAGAGCAGTTGCTTAGTTAGAAACCACCCAATGACTCCCAGGGTTTGGAGAGGGAGAAGAGCTGAGGTTTCGCACACCTGCATCACACAGGCATCTGCAGATCACCAAGAAGCCACCCACACCTGACCCAGCCTATCACAAACCCAGCACAGATGGGGCACACAAGAGCTGGTCTATGAGGACCATGACTGAGCTTCCTTGCAGAGAGCAAAATGAGAAGCAGCTAATGGTTCATGCTCCCATCTCTTGTTACAGAGGCAGTGAGAGCTGGAAAGCAGCCACGTATCCAGAAGACATCCCAGGCAGATATCTGAGATGGGGAAGCAGGAAAAGGAAAGGCAAGGCTGGCAGGAGGCAGAACAGAGAGATGGGAGATGGTGGAGAGCAACAAGGGGTGGCTGCAGTGGTGGAAGATCATCAGTGCAGTGTCTTGTAATGGGTGTGGGCTCACCATGTAGCAGCTCTCCAGCAGAAAGGGCCAGGGATGAATTAACATCACCCATCTCCCCAGGAAGGAGCTGTCAGCACCAGCCACTGAACCATTACTGTGCTGAGAGCACTTCACAGAAGGAGGGGAAGAACAAGAGTACTGCTGGAGATGGGAGCGTGCAAAGGGATGAACACGCTCCGGTCCAGCCCCTCACCCTGCACACAAGGGATGGGATGCTCTGGGACTGGTCCCTCCATACTGGGAAAGGAGGGACAGCATCAACAAAACATCCATTTTGCTTTCCTCCATGGAGTTACACATCTTTGGTATATTTTCTAGCAGAAGACAGTTAAACATCTTAACCCCTCAGATGCAACAGGAGCAGCTTAGCTACTAATAAAGTACCTGAATATCCCATCAACTCCCATGCAGCTTCCTCACAATCTCACAATGTACTTTCTGGTGAAGAAGGCCCTGAGACTTTCCAAAGGTCTCAAGAAAGCTGAGACAGAGCAGAGCATGCATAGGGCTCCTCCAGCTTCACGCACAGGGCTTCAAGCTCTGAACAGCCCTTCTGGGGCTTCTGGATGTGAAAGCCACCAGTGACCCCACCAGGCCACTCGGGTACTGCAGTGCCTGCACATGCCACCTCCTCTCCCTCCCTGCCCCAGCGAAGTGCTTAACCAAGGAGAGTGACCACTTTCAGTGGGGCTTTTTTTTGTCCTTTAGGTGACTGAAGTACCAGCTGAGAAAGAGGCACTTGAAAGCAACTTGAGTCTGGTTAAAGCTGGTGATCCATCTTGATTTGCATAATGATTATGCAAATGGGGTTTTGTATAATGTTGCTATGATCTATAATCACTTTAGGGTTTTATTGCATGAAAAGACCACAGAGAAGATATTGAACAGCTGTCCAACCCCCTGACTGCAGCTCGGACACAGCTGTGCCAGAGATGCTGGTATTTCCCCCTCTCACCCACAGTTTCAGTCCCCACAGGGGCTGAGCCTGACTTTGCAACTGCCCTTGGGTGATTTCAGGCTTCACGCTTCAGAAGGAGACACAAGGCTGCACCTCACTTCTTGGCATTAATTCCTCAACCGAAATCAGAGGCGATTTTGTGGCTGTCTTGTTGCACACAGCCTGAGCTAAAGCTGCCAGCTCTTCCACTCTCCTTTTTATGAGTCTTCCAGTGACAGTGATGCCTTGTGAGGCAGAGCCAGCCAAACCCTGCAAGAGGGGACCTCAGACTCAAGAAGAGAGCTCCCTCACCACCCATCCAGCTGTAGCAGATTGGAATCAGGTGTCTGGGGCAATTCAACTGATCCCCACAGAACTGCAGGGAAAGTTCTTCAGAACTGCTGCCCCTCATCCCTACCCCACAGCAGCACCCAAATTTAGGCAGGTCCAGACACACTCCTCACCTGGTAGGATAGAGCTGGTTGCTGGAGGTTCTCTTCTCCTAAATCCTTCATACATTCCACACATTGACCATCATGGGCCCCAACATGTCACACCCAGCCTTGGGCTCTCCACAGGAAACAACATCACACAGTTTTTTCAACAGGGTGGCTCTGGCAGGAGCAAGCACAGAAGCCACTCGTGGGGTACAGGCTTCCCTACATCATGAAATGAAGCTTCTCCCACATTGCAGCAGCTCCCACACCACAGAAACTCAATTAAACAAAATCACCCCCAAGTTACTCTAAGTCAGTGAAGAAAAAGTTAAAAAACAAACAAACCCAACCCAAAAAAAAATATCTGCAAACCTTTCTGATCCAGAAAATCAGTAGCAGAGCCACCCCACACCACCCAAGAACTCCCCTGGCCCCTGCCCAGGCTTTTATACCTGCCCAGCCACCCAGCAGCCATTGCAAAGAAGGTGGATCATCTGGTTGATTGACAGCTGGAGGAGCCAATGGGCTTCCTCCCTTAGCACTGGGTTATAGATCTCTGCAGCCCTGGAGCCACCCTGGTTGAGGAGCTGAGGGTGCCTTGGAGTGTGCCACCATCAGCTATTCTCCATCCATTAATGTCCCAGCCTAATGCAAAATCATGTGAAGGACAAGGTGAGGCCTGGATTCATCCAGACCTTTGTCCTGCCCCGTTTTGCAAGAGGTCCCAGTGCTAAGTTTGCTGTTGGGTCTATTCATGGGCCACTGATGACCCTCATGGTCAACATCATGGTGGTGATGATGGTCAGCCTTGTAGCCGCTTGATGATACCAACGTTGCAGCACTGACACTGGTCCCAGTGCCCTATCACTGACTGGGATGAGGTCAAAACTTGCTTCTGTGAGCTGGGGGGTGCAAAACATGGCCAGGGTGGAAGGATGGCTTCCTTCTCCTCCCTCTGTGGCTGGCAGCACACAGCCCTCATGAATGAAGCACAGAAGAAGAAAGGATCACCAAGCTTGTGTTATGGTTGCACCCATGCAGACACTTCTTGCCTGTCCCCATTTTTTAGACAGAAGCTCTGGCCCTGCTGCCACGGCTGCAGGCACGAGTGGCACCTTCCCTGCCATGTCCTCACTCCAGCGCCAGAGCTAGGGGTGGTTTTATCTCCTTACATCTCAAGGTTACGAAAGCAACAGCAAATGCAGGAGGATGGTAGGCAGCATCCTGGAAAGAAACCAAAAAAAAAGGAGGGGAAAAATAAAACAAACCAGCTCTTCAAATGATCAATCCCAAACCTCTGGGATCCCAACAAAAGTACAACTTGAATTGGCTCTGCTCTGCCTCGGCCTGAGCGGGACCTTCTCGGAAAGGCTGAGCACCAAGTACATTTAGAACAGCTTCTCGAGAGAAGTTGTGCAGCGGAGGAAGAGAGGAGGCTGATGGGCTCTGGGGGTCCCTCCCTGCCTCAGGCTTTCCTGCGGGAGATGTATATAGATATAAACAACACGGATCAAAAAGAGGAGCGGCGAGGAAGAGCTCCCCAGCTCCAGATTATATTTGGGTTCAAATCCCAACTCTAGTGAAAACTTAAGTTATTTAAACTAAGTGGAGCAACTTCAAAGGAGATCATGAGGACCCACCTGCAGCTTCGAGACCTTCCCCAGGCACCCTCGAGGCGGGTGCTTAGGCTCGTCCCCCCTCCAGAGGCTTCCCCAGCAGCCAGACCTGCGCCCACATCTCCCCTTCCCTGGCAGGTATCTGAGCAGACAGTGTGATGGAGAAAGCTGTGGGGAGAATACTGCTCCCACCATGAGGATTAACACCCAGAAGAAAGCCGTCCTTCCTTCTAACTCACACTTAGGAGGCAGCTGAAGCTTTGCTGTTCCTCAAGGATGTGATCCAGACCCCAAAACAACTCAAATCGCCTCGGTTCTGGGCTGCAGCTCCCTCCCTGGGCCGGTTTCTCACCAGCAGTTTATGTGCTGGAGGATACGTAGGGGTGTCAAACGCTGAGTGACGCACTCAGGAGCTGGAAAACACAATAAAGAGGCGCTGCCATGTTCAACGACAGGAAACTGAGCCAAACAGCAGCTGCTGCAGCGTGCACCTCCTCTGCTCTGTTCCCTTCCGCATCGTGGCTGCTCACCTGTGTGTAAATGGCTTTTTTAGTCTTTCCTAATGTATTTTGGCTTTCCCAGGGATGACAGGATCAGTTGACAGCTCATTCCCATGAAGCCTGACCTCCAGAGTGGCTCATAGCTTTGCGGGGGCCAGTGATGGTTTAGGATGTGTGCAGATCCCTAAGCTCTCCTTGCAAGTGGTCCCCATAGCCCAAATTGATCAGTGATCGGTGCAGGGGGGACCTGACAGGAGGTCCCACATACCAGCCAGCTCCCAGCCAGCATGGAGAGAGGTGTTACTCTCGGCAGAATGGAAACTAGATGGTAATTTCTCTCTGTGGCATGAGAGAGGGGAGCCAAAGCCAAGTGGAGCTGGTTTGGGAGCTGGTTTGGGAGCTGGGAGGGCACTTACCCTTCCCTTCTGTTTATTCTCTCTCTCTTATCTTCTGCTATGGGGTCTCCAGCCATATCCCTCATGTGAACCACACTCCACCAAGCCCACCCTTCTGCATCCTTGTGCTCCATGCAAACTAGCTTGATCCCCCGTGAGACAACCCTAGGGGGGCACAGGGACCAGAAAGGGGATCAGTTACATCCATCTCTTGGAAAGGATATTCTGGATCAATCCAGCTGTCTGCTGTTGAAGGCAACCAGGTCATACAATCATCTCTTACATTAATGTATCAGCCTCTTAGAACTGTGTAGGACGCTTTCCTCCTTAATTCCTAAATCTTCTTCACATCTCCTAATTTTGAACTTAAATGTATTATTGCCTAGCTTCTACTGAGTTCTCCTCTGTCCTCTGCAAAGATAGTCCTTTAACCCAAAGAGCTCTTCTCCTTCCCTGACCTATTCTTAACTTCCTCTTTCCAGGCCAAGGACACCATTCTCTGTGTCTCCTCTCAACAAATGGGTGCTCCACTCCCTAGAGCAGCAGCAGAGTCCTTTCCTGCCCTTTCCCTGTTTGAATCTGCCTTCGAGAGAAGACCAGGAGAGTAGAGAGCATTGCAGATAAATCCCACCAGCGATTCAATCAGAGGTGCTCATCCTCCCTTCTCTACGCTGATGGCATTTCCCTGCGCTGTCACTCATGCATTCCTAATATCTGTGCTGAGGTCAGGAACCAAATTACTCAATTGTCCTCGGGACAGATCTCCTGTAAGTCAGACACCACCGCGTGCAGCACACCAAGCTGTCAGCTCCTCTTTAGCAAGTTCCTCGTGCACTTTCCACTCTCCCATTAATCCCTGTCCTCATTAATAATTTCCCACAAGGCACTGTATCAGACACCTTACTGGAGCATGGAGAGATGAGATCTACAGCATTTCCTCTGTCCGGCACCTAACGTGAGATGAGCCTGACATCTCCTGTACTGCATTTCATGTCATTTTCTATTTAGCTCTGTGTTTTTAATGACTCTTTCCTTCTAAATTTGTACTAAAGCCTTGTATACTCTGGGGGCTGGATTAATGTGCCTCAAGTTGCTCAGATCATTTATGTTTCCATTTCTCAAACAGGGAGTGAAATCTGTGGAAGAGCTTGGGTCAGTAAGCACAACACCTGGAACCACATATTCTCCACCGTGCCTGTGCCGCGGTTCAGGGGGACGGTGGGGAGTCCCCGGACGGGCGGCTGTGCAGGCAGGGAAGGGGAAGGAAAAGGCTGTATTTGGGTCACACCAATCCATTGTCCTTTGCATCCTGGCTGTGACAGTGGCCAAGGGCAGATGCCTGGAGACTGATCAGAAGGAGAGAGAGGACTCTGGTTTCTACTTCTTTTGCTTTCAGGGGGAAGAAAATCCTGACTCAGAAATCGTCTCATCATTCTGGGGCTCACCCTCCCATGATAACCCCCCCTCAGTGGATTTGCTTAATCACCTTTTGAACCCACTTACATTACCCAGCTCCTGGGTGATGCCTGGATGACATCTGTGCTGGGAGGTGAATCTGGTGGATGTCACAATGTGCTTGGGAAGGAGCTTAGCTAAGAAAGGGGTGGCTGTGCCCAGACACAGAGTCTAGTCCGTAGTGTGACTTGAACTGGCAGGATCCCTCTGAGCTCATCTAGTCTAGGAGAGCAAACTCACTGACAGCAAAGCTGGGCTGGGATACAGAAACACACCAGGCAGATTTCCTGGAAAACAGAGGAGGGCTGTGGTGTGAACGCTGAAAAGGAGCTTTTGCCTGGTGCTGGTGATGCTTCTGAGCAGGACCTGCTTTCTGATACCACCTACAGAGCTCAGCGCAGCTGCTGGTGCAGCTGGGGTAGGTGCTGTTCCGAATTCACAGTAAGAAACTATTGTTGATTGAAGAAGCTGTGATACAAACACCTCCTGTCTTCAGAAACGCTGCACAGTCCCACAAGCCCAAGTTATTAAACATTTTCTAGCAGGGTCCTCCTGTCCTTCAGGGAAATGGCTACAATGGCACGAGTTGTTTAGAGTCAGACAAATTCTCGCAGTCCCTTCATGCCCCTCATCTTTGCTTCCTCTCTCCTTATGTTTGTAAAAACACCCTCCCTTGATCCTCCTTCCTTGCAGATGAGGTCCTCAGTGCTTTGGGAAACTCTCTGATGGGCAGTATCGATAGGTCTTGGA